>NW_027513585.1:0-67051 GCF_048772815.1 Callospermophilus lateralis | reverse complement strand
ACTCGTTATTCCTTAGAAGCTACGCAACCCCTCTAAATGAAAGTGCTTTTCCACAGTCTGTGCCTAGAGCTACTTGAAGAGGAAACAAACCATAGAGACAAAACTGAGAACTACTTTATTTTGAAAAGTTTCAAAGAGCTACTGCAAACCATGTTGGATTTAGAATTCCAAATTCATCTTTCTATATAGGAGAGAAAAAGGGAAACCTAAATATAAAAACTGCTACAGTAGACGAACGCTTCAACCTAGAAGACCAAATTTGGTGAGCCAAGTGGGATTTATATACTGATCATTACCACCAAGTATCATCAAGATTGGGTGAAAAAATATTTGCTGGTATTTCAGAAACTCGTTATTTCTTAGAAGTTTGTCAACCCCTCTCAATGAAAGTGCTTTTCCACAGTCTGTGCCTAGGGCTCCTTGAAGATTAAACAAACCGTAGAGACAAAACAAAGAACTCCTTTATTTTGTCAAGTTTCAAAGACCTACTACAAACCATGTTTTATTTAGAGTTCCAAATTCATCTATCTATATATGAGAGAACAGAGTGAAACCTAAATATAAAAACTGCTGCTGTAGACGAACGCTTCAACCTAGAAGAACAAAATTTGGTGAACCAAGTGGGATTTGTGTACTGATCATTACCACCAAGTATCATCAAGATTGGGTGAAAAAATATTTGCTGGTATTTCGGAAACTCGTTATTTCTTAGAAGCTTGGCAACCCCTCTCAATGAAAGTGCTTTTCCACAGTCTGTACATAGGGCTACTTGAAGAGGAAACAAACCATAGAGACAAAACTGAGAACTCCTTTATTTTGTCAAGTTTCAAAGAGCTACTACAAACCATGTTGGATTTAGAATTCCAAATTCATCTATCTATATAGGAGAGAAAGAGGGAAACATAAATATAAAAACTGCTACTGTAGATGAACGCTTCAAAATAGTGGAACAAAATTTGGTGAGCACAGTGGGATTTGTGTACTTGTCATTACCAAAACGTATCATCAAGATTGGGTGAAAAAATATTTGCTGGTATTTCGGAAACTCGTAATTTCTTGGAAGCTTGGCAACCCTTTTCAATGAAAGTTCTTTTCCACAGTCTCTGCTTAGGGATACTTGAAGAGGAAACAAACCATAGAGACAAAACTGGGAACTACTTTTTTGTGTCAAGTTTCAAAGAGCTGCTACAAACCATGTTGGATTTAGAGTTCCAAATTCATCTATCTATATAGGAGAGAACAGAGGGAAACCTAAATATTAAAACTGCTACTATAGACGAACGCTTCAACCTAGAAGAACAAAATTTGGTGAGCCAGGTGGGATTTGTGTACTTGTCATCACTACCACGTATCATTAATATTGGGTGAAAGGATATTTGCTGGTTTCGGAAACTCGTTATTTCTTAGATGCTTGGCAACACCTTTCAATGAAAGTGCTTTTCCACAGTCTGTGGATAGGGCTACTTGAAGAGGAAACAATCCATAGAGACAAAACTGAGAACTCCTTTATTTTGTCAAGTTTCAAAGAGCTACTACAAACCATGTTGTAATTAGAGTTCCAAATTCATCTAACTTTATAGGAGAGAACAGAGGGAAACCTAAATATAAAAACTGCGACTGTAGACGAACGCTTCAACCTAGAAGAACAAAATTAGGTGAGCCAAGTGGGATTTGTGTACTGGTCATTACCACCACGTATCATGAAGTTTGGTTGAAAAAATGTTTGCTGGAATTTCATATAATCGTAATTTCTTGGAAGCTTGGCAACCCATTTTTTTGAAAGTGCTTTTCCAGAGTCTGTGCCTAGGGCTACTTGAAGAGGAAACAAACCATAGAGACAAAACTGAGAAATCCTTTATTTTGTCAACTTTCAAAGAGCTACTACAAACCATGTTGGAATTAGAGTTCCAAATTCATCTAACTTTATAGGAGAGAACAGAGGGAAACCTAAATATAAAAACTGCGACTGTAGACGAACGCTTCAACCTAGAAGAACAAAATTAGGTGAGCCAAGTGGGATTTGTGTACTGGTCATTACCACCACGTATCATGAAGTTTGGGTGAAAAAATGTTTGCTGGAATTTCATATAATCGTAATTTCTTGGAAGCTTGGCAACCCATTTTTTTGAAAGTGCTTTTCCAGAGTCTGTGCCTACGGCTACTTGAAGAGGAAACAAACCATAGAGACAAAACTGAGAACTACTTTATTTTGTCAAGTTTCAAAGAGCTACTACAAACCATGTTGGAATTAGAGTTCCAAATTCATCTAACTTTATAGGAGAGAACAGAGGGAAACCTAAATATAAAAACTGCGACTGTAGACGAACGCTTCAACCTAGAAGAACAAAATTAGGTGAGCCAAGTGGGATTTTTGTGCTTCTCATTACCACCACGTATCATCCAGATTGGGTGAAAAAATATTTGCTGGAATTTCGGTAACTCGTAATTTCTTGGAAGCTTGGCAACCCCTTTCAATGAAAGTGCTTTTCCACAGTCTCTGCTTAGGGATACTTGAAGAGGAAACAAACCATAGAGACAAAACTGGGAACTACTTTTTTGTGTCAAGTTTCAAAGAGCTGCTACAAACCATGTTGGATTTAGAGTTCCAAATTTATCTATCTATATAGGAGAGAACAGAGTGAAACCTAAATATTAAAACTGCTACTGTAGACGAACGCTTCAACCTAGAAGAACAAAATTTGGTGAGCCAGGTGGGATTTGTGTACTTGTCATTATCACCACGTATCATTAATATTGGGTGAAAGGATATTTGCTGGTTTTGGAAAATCGTGATTTCTTAGAAGCTTGGCAACCCCTCTCAATGAAAGTGCTTTTCCACAGACTGTGCATAGGGCTCCTTGAAGATTAAACAAACCATAGAGAAAAAACTAAGAACACCTTTATTTTCTCAAGTTTCAAACAGCTACTACAAACCATGTTTTATTTAGAGTTCCAAATTCATCTATCTATATAGGAGAGAACAGAGGGAAACCTAAATATAAAATTGCTACTGTAGACGAAAGCTTCAAAGTACAAGAACAAAATATGGTGAGCCAAGTGGGATTTGTGTACTGATCATTACCACCAAGTGTCATCAAGATTGGGTGAAAAAATATTGGCTGGTATTTCGGAAACTCGTTATTTCTTAGATGCTTGGCAACACCTTTCAATGAAAGTGCTTTTCCACAGTCTGTGGATAGGGCTACTTGAAGAGAAAACAATTTATAGAGACAAAACTGAGAACTCCTTTATTTTGTCAAGTTTCAAAGAGCTACTACAAACCATGTTGGAATTAGAGTTCCAAATTCATCTAACTATATAGGAGAGAACAGAGGGAAACCTAAATATAAAAACTGCTACTGTAGACGAACGCTTCAACCTAGAAGAACAAAATTAGGTGAGCCAAGTGGGATTTGTGTACTGGTCATTACCACCACGTATCATCAAGTTTGGGTGAAAAAATGTTTGCTGGAATTTCATATAATCGTAATTTCTAGGAAGCTTGGCAACCCATTTTTTTGAATGTGCTTTTCCACAGTCTGTGCCTAGGGCTACTTGAAGAGGAAACAAAAAATAGAGACAAAACTGAGAACTCCTTTATTTTGTCAAGTTTCAAAAGCTACTACAAACCATGTTGGATTTAGAGTTCCCAATTCATCTATCTATATAGGAAAGAACAGAGGGAAACCTAAATATAAAAACTGCTACTGTAGACGAACACTTCAAACTAGAAAAACAAAATTTGGTGAGCCATGTGGGATTTGTTTATTGATCATTACCACCAAGTATCATCAAGATTGGGTGAAAAAGTATTTGCTGGGATTTCGAAAACTCGTTATTTCTTAGAAGCTTGTAAACCCCTCTAAATGAAGGTGCTTTTCCACAGTCTGTGCCTAGGGCTACATGAAGAGGAAACAAACCATAGAGAAAAAACTGAGAACTCCTTTATTTTGTCAAGTTTCAAAGAGCTACTACAAACCATGTTGGATTTAGAGTTCCAAATTCATCTATCTATATAGGAGAGAACAGAGGGAAACCTAAATATAAAAACTGCTACTGTAGACGAACGCATCAACCTAGAAGAACAAAATTTGGTGAGCCATGTGAGATTTCTGTACTTGTCATTACCACCACGAATCGTCAAGATTGGGTGAAAAAATATTTGCTGGTATTTCGGACACTCGTAATTTCTTGGAAGCTTGGCAACCCCTTTCAATGAAAGTGCTTTTCGACAGTCTCTGATTAGGGCTACATGAAGAGGAAAGAAACCATAGAGAGAAAACTGAGAACTCCTTTATTTTGTCAGGTTTCAAAGAGCTACTACAAGCCATGTTGGATTTAGAGTTCCAAATTCATCTATCTATATAGGAGAGAACAGAGGGAAACCTAAATATTAAAACTGCTACTGTAGACGAACGCTTCAACCTAGAAGAACAAAATTTGGTGAGCCAAGTGGGATTTGTGTACTGATCATTTAAACCAAGTATCATCAATATTATGCGAAAAAATATTTGCTGGTATTTCGGAAACTCGTTATTTCTTGGAAGCTTGGCCACCGCTTTCAATGAAAGTGATTTTCCACAGTCTCTGCCTATGGCTACTTGAAGAGGAAACAAATCATAGAGACACAACTGAGAACTACTTTATTTTGTCAAGTTTCAAAGAGCTACTACAAACCATGTTGGATTTAGAGTTTCAAATTCATCTATCTATATAGGATAGAACAGAGGGAAACCTAAATATAAAAACTGCACTGCAGACGAACGCTTCAACCTCGAAGAACAAAATTTGGTGAACCAAGTGGGATCTGTGTACAGATCATTACCACCAAGTATCATCAAGATTGGGTGAAAAAATATTTCCTGTTATTTCGGAAACTCATTATTTCTTAGATGCTACGCAACCCCTCTAAATGAAAGTGGTTTTCCACAGTCTGTGCCTAGGGCTACTTGAAGAGGAAACAAACCATAGAGAAAAAACTGAGAACTCATTTATTTTGTCAAGTTTCAAAGAGCTACTACAAACTATGTTGGATTTAGAGTTCCAAATTCATCTATCTATATAGGAGAGAACAGAGGGAAACCTAAATATTAAAACTGCTACTGTAGACGAACGCTTCAACCTAGAAGAACAAAATTTGGTAAGCCAGGTGGGATTTGTGTACTTGTCCTTACCACCACGTATCATCAATATTGGGTGAAAAGATATTTGCTGGTTTTGGAAACTGGTTATTTCTTAGAAGCTTGGCAACCCCTCTCAATGAAAGTGCTTTTCCACAGTCTGTGCCTAGGGCTACTTGAAGAATAAACAAACCATAGAGACAAAACTGAGAACTCCTTTATTTCGTCAAGTTTCAAAGAGCTACTACAAACCATGTTAGATTTACAGTCCAAATTCATCTATCTATATAGGAGAGAACAGAGGGAAACCTAAATATAAAAACTGCTACTGTAGACGAACGCTTCAACCTAGAAGAACAAAATTTGGTGAGCGAAGTGGGATTTGTGTACTGATCATTACCACCAAGTATCATCAAGGTTTTGTGAAAAAATATTTGCTGGTATTTCAGAAACTCATTATTTCTTAGAAGCTTGGCAACTCCTCTAAATGAAAGTGCTATTCCACAGTCTATGCCTAGTGCCACTTGAAGAGGAAACAAACTATAGAGACAAAACTGAGAACTCCTTTATTTTTCAAGTTTCACAGAGCTACTATAAACCATGTTGGATTTAGAGTTCCAAATTCATCTATCGATATAGGAGAGAACAGAGGGAAACCTAAATTTTAAAACTGCTACTGCAGATGAACGCTTAAACCTAGAAGAACAAAATTTGGTGAGCCAAGGGGGATTTGTGTACCTGTCATTACAAAAACTTATCATCAAGATTGGGTGAAAAAATATTTGCTGGTATTTTGGAAACTCATTATTTCTTAGAAGCTTGGCAACCCCTCTCAATGAAAGTGCTTTTCCACAGTCTGTGTCTAGGGCTCCTTGAAGATTAAACAAAAGATAGAGACAAAACTGAGAACTCCTTTATTTTGTCACGTTTCAAAGAGCTACTACAAACCATGTTTTATTTAGAGTTCCAAAGTCATCTATCTATATAGGAGAGAACAGAGGGAAACCTAAATATTAAAACTGCTACTGTGGACGAACGCTTCAACCTAGAAGAACAAAATTTGGTGAGCCAAGTTGGATTTGTGTGCTTGTCATTACCACCACGTATCATCCAGATTGGGTGAAAAAATATTTTTGGAATTTCGGAAACTCGTAATTTCTTGGAAGCTTGGCAACCCCTTTTAATGAAAGTGCTTTTCCACAGTCTCTGCTTAGGGATACTTGAAGAGGAAACAAACCATAGAGACAAAACTGGGAACTAATTTTTTGTGTCAAGGTTCAAAGAGCTGCTACAAACCATGTTGGATTTAGAGTTCAAATTCCTCTATCTATATAGGAGAGAACAGAGGGAAACCTAAATATTAAAACTGCTACTGTAGACGAACGCTTCAACCTAGAAGAACAAAATTTGGTGAGCCAGGTGTGATTTGTGTACTTGTCATTACCACCACGTATCATTAATATTGGGTGAAAGGATATTTGCTGGTTTTGGAAACTCCTGATTTCTTAGAAGCTTGGCAACCCCTCTCAATGAAAGTGCTTTTCCACAGTCTGTGCATAGGGCTCCTTGAAGATTAAACAAACCATAGAGACAAAACTAAGAACACCATTATTTTCTCAAGTTTCAAACAGCTACTACAAACCATGTTTTATTTAGAGTTCCAAATTCATCTATCTATATAGGAGAGAACAGAGGGAAACCTACATATAAAAATTGCTACTGTAGACGAAAGCTTCAAAGTAGAAGAACAAAATATGGTGAGCCAAGTGGGATTTGTGTACTGATCATTACCACCAAGTGTCATCAAGATTGGGTGAAAAAATATTTGCTGGTATTTCGGACACTCGTTATTTCTTAGATGCTTGGCAACACCTTTCAATGAAAGTGCTTTTCCACAGTCTGTGGATAGGGCTACTTGAAGAGGAAACAATCCATAGAGACAAAACTGAGAACTCCTTTATTTTGTCAAGTTTCAAAGAGCTACTACAAACCATGTTGGAATTAGAGTTCCAAATTCATCTAACTATATAGGAGAGAACAGAGTGAAACCTAAATATAAAAACTGCTACTGTAGACGAACGCTTCAACCTAGAAGAACAAAATTAGGTGAGCCAAGTGGGATTTGTGTACTGGTCATTACCACCACGTATCATCAAGTTTGGGTGAAAAAATGTTTGCTGGAATTTCATATAATCGTAATTTCTTGGAAGCTTGGCAACCCATTTTTTTGAAAGTGCTTTTCCACAGTCTGTGCCTAGGGCTACTTGAAGAGGAAACAAAAAATAGAGACAAAACTGAGAACTCCTTTATTTTGTCAAGTTTCAAAAGCTACTACAAACCATGTTGGATTTAGAGTTCCCAATTCATCTATCTATATAGGAAAGAACAGAGGGAAACCTAAATATAAAAACTGCTACTGTAGACGAACACTTCAAACTAGAAAAACAAAATTTGGTGAGCCATGTGGGATTTGTTTATTGATCATTACCACCAAGTATCATCAAGATTGGGTGAAAAAATATTTGCTGGGATTTCGGAAACTCGTTATTTCTTAGAAGCTTGTAAACCCCTCTAAATGAAGGTGCTTTTCCACAGTCTGTGCCTAGGGCTACATGAAGAGGAAACAAACCATAGAGAAAAAACTGAGAACTCCTTTATTTTGTCAAGTTTCAAAGAGCTACTACAAACCCTGTTGGATTTAGAGTTCCAAATTCATCTATCTATATAGGAGAGAACAGAGGGAAACCTAAATATAAAAACTGCTACTGTAGACGAACGCTTCAACCTAGAAGAACAAAATTTGGTGAGCCATGTGAGATTTGTGTACTTGTCATTACCACCACGAATCGTCAAGATTGGGTGAAAAAATATTTGCTGGTATTTCGGACACTCGTAATTTCTTGGAAGCTTGGCAACCCCTTTCAATGAAAGTGCTTTTCGACAGTCTCTGCTTAGGGCTACATGAAGAGGAAAGAAACCATAGAGACAAAACTGAGAACTCCTTTATTTTGTCAAGTTTCAAAGAGCTTCTACAAACCATGTTGGATTTAGAGTTCCAAATTCATCTATCTATATAGGAGAGAACAGAGGGAAACCTAAATATTAAAACTGCTACTGTAGACGAACGCTTCAACCTAAAAGAACAAAATTTGGTGAGCCAAGTGGGATTTGTGTACTGATCATTTAAACCAAGTATCATCAATATTATGTGAAAAAATATTTGCTGGTATTTCGGAAACTCGTTATTTCTTGGAAGCTTGGCAACCCCTTTCAATGAAAGTGATTTTCCACAGTCTCTGCCTATGGCTACTTGAAGAGGAAACAAATCATAGAGACACAACTGAGAACTACTTTATTTTGTCAAGTTTCAAAGAGCTACTACAAACCATGTTGGATTTAGAGTTTCAAATTCATCTATCTATATAAGATAGAACAGAGGGAAACCTAAATATAAAAACTGCACTGCAGACGAACGCTTCAACCTCGAAGAACAAAATTTGGTGAACCAAGTGGGATCTGTGTACTGATCATTACCACCAAGTATCATCAAGATTGGGTGAAAAAATATTTCCTGGTATTTCGGAAACTCGTTATTTCTTAGAAGCTACGCAACCCCTCTAAATGAAAGTGGTTTTACACAGTCTGTGCCTAGGGCTCCTTGAAAATTAAACAAACGATAGAGAAAAAGCTGAGAACTCCTTTATTTTGTCAAGTTTCAAACAGCTACTACAAACTATGTTGGATTTAGAGTTCCAAATTCATCTATCTATATAGGAGAGAACAGAGGGAAACCTAAATATTAAAACTGCTATTGTAGACGAACGCTTCAACCTAGAAGAACAAAATTTGGTAAGCCAGGTGGGATTTGTGTACTTGTCCTTACCACCACGTATCATCAAAATTGGGTGAAAAGATATTTGCTGGTTTTGGAAACTGGTTATTTCTTAGAAGCTTGGCAACCCCTCCCAATGAAAGTGCTTTTCCACAGTCTGTGCCTAGGGCTACTTGAAGAATAAACAAACCATAGAGACAAAACTGAGAACTCCTTTATTTTGTCAAGTTTCAAAGAGCTACTACAAACCATGTTGGATTTAGAGTTCCAAATTCATCTATCTATATAGGAGAGAACAGAGTGAAACCTAAATATAAAAACTGCTACTGTAGACGAACGTTTCAACATAGAAGAACAAAATTTGGTGAGCCAAGTGGGATTTTTGTATTGATCATTACCACCAAGTATCATCAAGATTGGGTGAAAAAATGTTTGCTGGTATTTCGGAAACTCGTTATTTCATAGAAGCTTGGCAACCCCTCTCAATTAAAGTGCTTTTCCACAGTCTGTGCCCAGGACTAATTGAAGAGGAAACAAGCAATAGAGACAAAACTGAGAACTCATTTATTTTGTCAAGTTTCAAAAAGCTACTACAAACCATGTTGGATTTAGAGTTCAAAATTCATCTCTCTATATAGGAGAGAACAAAGTGAAACCTAAAGAAAAAAAAAAACTGCTACAGTAAACGAACGCTTCAACCTAGAAGAACAAAATTTGGTGAGCCAAGTGAGATTTGTGTACTTGTCATTACCACCACGAATCATCAAGATTGGGTGAAAAATATTTGCTGGTATTTCGGAAACTCTTAATTTCTTGGAAGCTTGGCAACCCCTTTCAATGAAAGGGCTTTTCCACTGTCTCTGCTTAGGGCTACATGAAGAGGAAAGAAACCATAGAGACAAAACTGAAAACTTCTTTATTTTGTCAAGTTTCAAAGAGCTTCTACAAACCATGTTGCATTTAGAGGTCCAAATTCATCTCTCTATACAGGAGAGAACAGAGGGAAACCTAAAAATATAAACCGCTCGTGTAAACGAACGCTTCAAACTAGAAGAACAAAATTTGGTGAGCCAAGTGGGATTTGTGGACCGATCATTACCACCAAGTATCATCAAGATTGGGTGAAATAATAATTGCTGGTATTGCGGAAACTCGTTATTTCTTGGAAGCTTGGCAACCCCTTTCAATGAAAGTGCTTTTCCACAGTCTGTGCCTAGGGCAACTTGAAGAGGAAACAAACCATAGAGACAAAACTGTGAACTACTTTATTTTGTCAAGTGTCAAAGAGCTACTACAAACCATGTTGGATATAGAGTTTCAAATTCATCTATCTATATAAGAGAGAACAGATTGAAACCTAAAAATAAAAACTGCTACTGTAAACGAACGCTTCAACATAGAACAAAATTTGGTGAGCCAAGTGGGATTTGTATACTGATCATTACCAAAAAGTATCATCACGATTGGGTGAAAAAATATTTGCTGGTATTTCGGATACTCGTTATTTTTTGGAAGCTTGGCAACCCCTTTCAATGAAAGTGATTTTCCACAGTCTCTGCCTAGGGCTACTTGAAAAGGAAACAAACCATAGAGACAAAACTGTGAACTACTTTATTTTCTCAAGTGTCAAAGAGCTACTACAAACCATGTTGGATTTGGAGTTTCATATTCATCTATCTATAAAAGAGAGAATAGAGTGAAACCTACATATAAAAACTGCTACTGTAGAAGGAACGCTTCAACATAGAAGAACAAAATTTGGTGAGCCAAGTGGGATTTTTGTACTGATCATTACCACCAAGTATCATCAAGATTGGGTGAAAAAATGTTTGCTGGTATTTCAGAAACTCATTATTTCATAGAAGCTTGGCAACCCCTCTCAATTAAAGTGCTTTTCCACAGTCTGTGCCCAGGACTAATTGAAGAGGAAACAAGCAATAGAGACAAAACTGAGAACTCATTTATTTTGTCAAGTTTCAAAAAGCTACTACAAACCATGTTGGATTTAGAGTTCAAAATTCATCTATCTATATAGGAGAGAACAAAGTGAAACCTAAAGAAAAAAAAAACTGCTACAGTAAACGAACGCTTCAACCTAGAAGAACAAAATTTGGTGAGCCAAGTGAGATTTGTGTACTTGTCATTACCACCACGAATCATCAAGATTGGGTGAAAAATATTTGTTGGTATTTCGGAAACTCTTAATTTCTTGGAAGCTTGGCAACCCCTTTCAATGAAAGGGCTTTTCCACTGTCTCTGCTTAGGGCTACATGAAGAGGAAAGAAACCATAGAGACAAAACTGAAAACTTCTTTATTTTGTCAAGTTTGAAAGAGCTTCTACAAACCATGTTGCATTTAGAGGTCCAAATTCATCTCTCTATACAGGAGAGAACAGAGGGAAGCCAAAAAATATAAACTGCTCCTGTAAATGAACGCTTCAAAGTAGAAGAACAAAATTTGGTGAGCCAAGTGGGATTTGTGGACCGATCATTACCACCAAGTATCATCAAGATTGGGTGAAATAATAATTGCTGGTATTTCGGAAACTCGTTATTTCTTGGAAGCTTGGCAACCCCTTTCAATGAAAGTGATTTTCCACAGTCTCTGCCTAGGGCTACTTGAAAAGGAAACAAACCATAGAGACAAAACTGTGAACTACTTTATTTTCTCAAGTGTCAAAGAGCTACTAAAAACCATGTTGGATTTAGAGTTTCATATTCATCTATCTATAAAAGAGAGAATAGAGTGAAACCTACATATAAAAACTGCTACAGTAGAAGGAATGCTTCAACCTAGAATATCACAATTTGGTGAGCCAAGTGGGATTTGTGTACTGATCATTACCACCAAGTATCATCAAGTTTGGGTGAAAAAATATTCGCTGGTATTTCAGAAACTCGTTATTTCTTAGAAGCTTGGCAACCCCTCTCAATGAAAGTGCTTTTCAACAGTCTGTGCCTAGGGCTAATTGAAGAGGAAACAAACCAATGAGACAAAACTGAGAACTCCATTTTTTTGTCAAGTTTCAAAGAGCTACTACAAACCATGTTGGATTTAGTGTTCCAAATTCATCTATCTATATAGGAGATAACAGAGTGAAACCTAAAAATAAAAACTTCTAGTGTAAACGAACGCGTCAACATAGAACAAAATTTGGTGAGTCAAGTGGGTTTTGTGTACTTGTCATTACCACCACGTATCATCAAGATTGGGTGAAACAATATTTGCTGGTATTTCGGAAACTCGTAAGTTCTTGGAAGCTTGGCAACCCCTTTCAATGAAAGTGCTTTTCCACAGTCTGAGCCTAGGGCTACTTGAAGAGGAAACAAACCATAGAGACAGAACTGAGAACTCCTTTATTTTGTCAAGTTTCAAAGAGCTACTACAAACCATGTTGGATTTAGAGTTCCAAATTCATCTATCTATATAGGAGAGAACAGAGGGAAACCTAAATATTAAAACTGCTACTGTAGAAGAACGCTTCAACCTAGAAGAACAAAATTTGGGGAGCCAAGTGGGATTTGTGTCCTGATCATTACCACCAAGTATCATCAAGATTGGGTGAAAAAATATTTGTTGGTATTTCGGAAACTCGTTATTTCTTAGAATCTTTGAAACCCCTCTCAATGAAAGTGCTTTTCCACAGTCTGTGCCTAGGGCTCTTTGAAAAGTAAACAAACCATAGAGACAAAACTGAGAACACCTTTATTTTGTCAAGATTCAAAGAGCTACTACAAACCATGTTGGATTTAGAGTTCCAAATTCATCTATCTATATAGGAGAGAAAATGGTGAAACCTAAATATAAAAACAGCTACTGTAGACGAACGCATCAACGTAGAAGAACCAAAATTGGTGAGCCAAGTGGGATTTGTGTACTGATCATTACCACCAAGTATCATCAATATTGGGTGAGGAAGTTTTTGCTGGTATTTCGGAAACTCGTTATTTCTTAGAAGCTTGGCAACCCCTCTCAATGAAAGTGGTTTTCCACAGTCTGTGCCTAGGGCTACTTGAAGAGGAAACAAACCATAGAGAAAAAACTGAGAACTCATTTATTTTTTCAAGTTTCAAAGAGCTACTACAAACCATGTTGGATTTAGAGTTCCAAATTCATCTATCTATATAGGAGAGAAAAGGGTAAAACCTAAATATAAAAACAGCTACTGTAGACGAACGCTTCAACTTAGAAGAACCAAATTTGGTGAACCAAGTGGGATTTGTGTACTGATCATTACCACCAAGTATCATCAAGATTGGGTGAAGAAATATTTGCTGGTATTTCGGAAACTCGTTATTTCTTAGAAGCTTGGCAACCCCTCTCAATGAAAGTGGTTTTCCACAGTCTGTGCCTAGGGCTACTTGAAGAGGAAACAAACCATAGAGAAAAAAATGAGAACTCATTTATTTTGTCAAGTTTTAAAGAGCTACTACAAACCATGTTGGATTTAGAGTTCCAAATAAATCTATGTATATAGGAGAGAACAGAGGGAAACCTAAATATAAAAACTGCTACTGTAGACGAACGCTTCAACGTAGATGAACAAAATTTGGTGAGCCAAGTGGGATTTTTGTACTGATCATTACCACCAAGTATCATCAAGATTGGGTGAAAAAATGTTTGCTGGTATTTCGGAAACTCGTTATTTCATAGAAGCTTGGCAAACCCTCTCAATGAAAGTGCTTTTCCACAGTGTGTGCCCAGGACTAATTGAAGAGAAAACAAGCCCTAGAGACAAAACTGAGAACTCATTTATTTTGTCAAGTTTCAAAGAGCTACTACAAACCATGTTGGATTTAGAGTTCAAAATTCATCTATCTATATAGGAGAGAACAAAGTGAAACATAAAAAAAAAAAAAAACTGCTACTGTAAACGAACACTTCAACCTAGAAGAACAAAATTTGGTGAGCCAAGTGAGATTTGTGTACTTGTCATTACCACCACGAATCATCAAGATTGGGTGAAAAAATATTTGCTGGTATTTCAGAAACTCTTTATTTCTTGGAAGCTTGGCAACCCCATTCAATGAAAGGGCTTTTCCACAGAGTGTGCCTAGGGCTACTTGAAGAGGAAACAAACCATAGAGACAAAACTGAGTACAACTTTATTTTGTCGAGTTTCAAAGAGCTACTACAAACCATGTTGGATTTAGAGTTTCAAATTCATCTATCTATATAAGAGAGAACAGAGTGAAACCTAAAAATAAAAACTGCTACTGTAAACAAACGCTTCAACATAGAACATAATTTTTTAAGCCAAGTGGGATTTGTGTACTGATCATTACCACCAAGTATCATCACGATTGTGTGAAAAAATATTTGCTGGTATTACGGAAACTCGTTATTTCTTGGAAGCTTGGCAACCCCTTTCAATGAAAGTGATTTTCCACAGTCTCTGCCTAGGGCTACTTGAAGAGGAAACAAACCATAGAGACGAAACTGAGAACTCATTTATTTTGTCAATTTTCAAAGAGCTACTACAAACCATGTTGGATTTAGAGTTCCAAATTCATATATCTATATAGGAGAGAAAAGGGTAAAACCTAAATATAAAAACTGCTACTGTAGACAAACGCTTCAACGTAGAAGAACAAAAATTGGTGAGCCAAGCGGGATTTTTGTACTGATCATTACCACCAAGTATCATCAAGATTGGGTGAAAAAATGTTTGCTGGTATTTCGGAAACTCGTTATTTCTTAGAAGCTTGGCAACCCCTCTCAATAAAAGTGCTTTTCCACAGTCTGTGCCTAGGGCTACTTGAAGAGGAAACAAACCATTGAGAAAAAACTGAGAACTCCTTTATTTTGTCAAGTTTCAAAGAGCTACTACAAACCATGTTGGATTTAGTGTTCCAAATTCCTCGATCGATATAGGAGAGAACAGAGTGAAACCTAAAAATAAAAACTTCTACTGTAAACGAACGCTTCAACATAGAACAAAATTTGGTGAGTCAAGTGGGATTTGTGTACTTATCATTACCACCACGTATCATCAAGATTGGGTGAAACAATATTTGCTGGTATTTCGGAAACTCGTAATTTCTTAGAAGCTTGGCAACCCCTTTCAATGAAAGTGCTTTTCCACAGTCTGAGCCTAGGGCTTCTTGAAGAGGAAACAAACCATAGAGACAGAACTGAGAACTCCTTGATTTTGTCAAGTTTCAAAGAGCTACTACATACCATGTTGGATTTATAGTTCCAAATTCATCTATCTATATAGGAGAGAACAGAGGGAAACCTAAATATTAAAACTGCTACTGTAGAAGAACGCTTCAACCTAGAAGAACAAAATTTGGTTAGCCAAGTGGGATTTGTGTCCTGATCATTACCACCAAGTATCATCAAGATTGGGTGAAAAAATATTTGCTGGTATTTCGGAAACGCGTTATTTCTTAGAATCTTTGCAACCACTCTCAATGAAAGTGCTTTTCCACAGTCTGTGCCTATTGCTCCTTGAAAAGTAAACAAACCATAGAGACAAAACTGAGAACTCCTTTATTTTGTCAAGATTCAAAGAGCAACTACAAACCATGTTGGATTTAGTGTTCCAAATTTATCTATCAATATAGGAGAGAAGAGTGTGAAACCTAAATAGAAAAACTGCTACTGTAGACGAACGCTTCAACTTAGAAGAACAAAATTTGGTGAGCCAAGTGGGATTTGTGTACTTGTCATTACCACCACGTATCATCAAGATTGGGTGAAAAAATATTTGCTGGTATTTCGGAAACTCGTTATTTTAGTAGCTTGGCAACCCCTCTCAATTAAAGTGCTTTTCTACAGTATGTGCCTAGGACTACTTGACGAGGAAACAAACCATAGAGACGAAACTGAGAACTCATTTATTTTGTCAATTTTCAAAGAGCTACTACAAACCATGTTGGATTTAGAGTTCCAAATTCGTATATCTATATAGGAGAGAAAAGGGTAAAACCTAAATATAAAAACTGCTACTGTAGACAAACGCTTCAACGTAGAAGAACAAAAATTGGTGAGCCAAGCGGGATTTTTGTACTGATCATTACCACCAAGTATCATCAAGATTGGGTGAAAAAATGTTTGCTGGTATTTCGGAAACTCGTTATTTCATAGAAGCTTGGCAACCCCTCTCAATTAAAGTGCTTTTCCACAGTCTGTGCCTAGGACTACTTGAAGAGGAAACAAATCAAATAGACAATACTGAGAACTCATTTATTTTGTTAAGTTTCAAAGAGCTAATACAATCCATGTTGGATTTAGAGTTCAAAATTCATCTATCTATATAGGAGAGAACAAAGTAAAACCTAAAAAAAAAAAAAAATGCTACTGTAAACGAACGCTTCAACCTAGAAGAACAAAATTTGGTGAGCCAAGTGAGATTTGTGTACTTGTCATTACCACCACGAATCATCAAGATTTTGTGAAAAAATATTTGCTGGTATTTCGGAAACTCGTAATTTCTTGGAAGCTTGGCAACCCCTTTCAATGAAAGTGCTTTTCCACAGTCTCTGCTTAGGGCTACATGAAGAGGAAACAAGCCATAGAGAAAAAACTGAGAACTCCTTTATTTTGTCAATTTCAAAGAGCTACTACAAACCATGTTGGATTTAGAGTTCCAAATTCATCTATCTATATAGGAGAGAACAGAGGGAAACCTAAATATAAAAACTGATACTGTAGATTAAAGCTTCAAACTAGAAGAACAAAATTTGGTGAGCCAAGTGGGATTTGTGTACTGAACATTAGCACCAAGTATCATCAATATGGGGTGAAAAAATATTTGCTGGTATTTCGGATACTCGTTATTTCTTAGAAGCTTGGCAACCCCTCTCAATGAAAGTGCTTTTCCACAGTCTGTGCATAGGGCTACTTGAAGAGGAAAGAAATCATAGAGACAAAACTGAGATCTACTTTTTTTTGTCAAGTTTCTAAGAGCTACTACAAACCATGTTGGATTTAGAGTTCCAAATTCATCTATCTATATAGGAGAGTACAGAGTGAAACCTAAATATAAAAACTGGTACATTATACGAACGCTTAAACCTACAAGAACAAAATTTGGCCAGCCCAGTGGGGTTTGTGTACTGATCATTAGCACCAAGTATCATCAAGATTGGGTGAAAAAATATTTTTTGGTATTTCGGAAACTCGTTATATCTTCGAAGCTTGGCAACCCCTTTCAATGAAAGTGCTTTTCCAGAGTCTGTGCCTAATGCTATTTAAAGCGTAAACAAACCAGAGAGACAAAACTGAGAACTCTACTTTGTTTTGTCAAGTTTCAAAGAGCTACTACAAACCATGTTGGATTTAGAGTTCCAAATTCATCTATCTATATGGGAGAGAACAGAGGGAAACCTAAATATAAAAACTTCTACTGTAGACGAATGCTTCAACCTAGAAGAACAAAATTTGTTGAGAAAAGTGGGATTTGTGTACTGATCATTACCACCTAGTATCATCAAGTTTGGGTGAAAAAATATTTGCTGGTATTCTGGAAACTCGTAATGTCTTGGAAGCTGGGCAACCCCTTTCAATGAAAGTGCTTTTCCACAGTCTCTGCTTAGGGCTACTTGAAGAGGAAACAAACCATAGAGACAAAACTGAGAACTACGTCTTTTTGTCAAGTTTCAAAGAGCTACTACAAACCATGTTGGATTTAGAGTTCTAAATTCATCTATCTATATAGGAGAGAACAGAGGGAAACATAAATATAAAAACTGCTACTGTAGACGAACGCTTCAAACTAGAAGAATAAAATTCTGTGAGCCAAGTGGGATTCGTGTTCTGATCATTACCAGCATGTATCATCAAGATTGGGTGAAAAAATATTTGCTGTTATTTCAGAAACTCGTTATTTCTTAGAACTTGACAACCCCTCTCAATGAAAGTGCTTTTCCACAGTCTGTTCCTAGGACTCCTTGAAGAGGAAACAAAGAAGAGAGACAAAACTGAGAACTCCTTTATTTTGTCAAGTTTCAAAGAGCTACTACAAACCATGTTAGATTTAGAGTTCCAAATTCATCTATCTATATAGGAGAGAACAAATTGAAACCTAAAAATCAAAGCTGCTACTGTAAACGAACGCTTCAACCTAGAAGAACAAAATTAGGTGAGCCAAGTGGGATCTGTGTACTTTTCATTACCACCACGTATCAACATGATTGGGTGAAAAAATATTTGCTGGTATTTCGGAAACTCGTAATGTCTTGGAAGCTGGGCAAACTTTTTGAATGAAAGTGCTTTTCCACAGTCTCTGCTTAGGGCTACTTGAAGAGGAAACAAACCAGAGAGACAAAACTGAGAACTACTTTTTTGTGTCAAGTTTCAAAGAGCTACTACAAACCATTTTGGATTTAGAGTTCCAAATTCATCTATCTATATAGGAGAGAACAGAGGGAAACCTAAATATAAAAACTGCTACTGTAGACGAACGCTTCAACCTAGAAGAACAAAATTTGGTGAGCCAAGTGGGATTTGTCTTCTGATCAATACCAGCAATTATCATCAAGATTGCTTGAAAAAATATTTGCTGGTATTTCAGAAACTCGTTATTTCTTAGAACTTGGCAACCCCTCTCAATGAAAGTGCTTTTCCACTGTCGGTGCCTAGGGCTACTTGAAGAGGAAACAAACAATAGAGACAAAACTGAGAACTACTTTTTTTGTAGAGTTTCAAAGAGGTACTACAAACCATGTTGGATTTAGAGTTCCAAATTCATCTATCTACATAGGAGAGAACAGAGGGAAACCTAAATATAAAAACTCCTACTCTAGACGAACGCTTCAACATAGAAGAACAAAAATTGGTGAGCCAAGTGGGATTTGTATACTGATCATTACCACCAAGTATCATCAAGATTGGGTGAAAAAATCCTTGCTGATATTTCGGATACTCGTTATTTCTTTGAAGTTTGGAAGCCCTCTCAATGAAAGTACTTTTCCACAGTCTGTGCCTAGGGCTATTGAAGAGGAAACAAACCATAGAGACAAAACAGAGAACTACTTTATTTTGTCAAGTTTCAAAGAGCTACTACAAACCATGTTGGATTTAGAGTTCCAAATTCATCTACCTATATATGAGAGAACAGAGTGAGACCTAAATATAAAAACTGCTACTGTAGACGAAAGCTTCAACCTAGAAGAACAAAATTTGGTGAGCCAAGTGGGATTTGTGTACTGATCATTACCACCAAGTGTCATCACGATTGGTGAAAAATTATTTGCTGTTATTTCGGAATCTCATTATTTCTTAGAAGCTTGGCAACCCCTCTCAATGAAAGTGCTTTTCCACAGTCTGTGCCTAGAGCTACTTGAAGAGGAAACAAACCATAGAGACAAAACTGAGAACTCCTTTATTTTGTCAAGTTTCAAAGAGCTAGTACAAACCATGTTGGATTTAGAGTTCCAAATTCATCTATCTATATAGGAGAGAACAGAGTGAAACCTAAATAAAAAAACTGCTACTTTAGACGAACGCTTAATCCTGCAAGAACAAAATTTGGTGAGCTAGTGTGGTTTGTGTACTGATCATTACCACCAAGTGTCATCACGATTGGTGAAAAAATATTAGCTGGTATTTCGGAAACTCGTTATTTCTTCGAAGCTTGGCAACCCCTTTCAATGAAAGTGCTTTTCCACAGTCTGTGCCTAGGGCTACTTAAAGCGTAAACAAACCAGAGAGATAAAACAGAGAACTACTTTGTTTTGTCAAGTTTCAAAGAGCTACTACAAACCATCTTGGATTTAGAGTTCCAAATTCATCTATCTATATATGAGAGAACAGAGGGAAACCTAAATATAAAAACTGCTACTGTAGACGATCGTTTCAACCTAGAAGAACAAAATTTGGTGAGCCAAGTGGGATTTGTCTTCTGATCATTACCAGCAATTATCATCAAGATTGGATGAAAAAATATTTGCTGGTATTTCAGAAAATCGTTCTTTTTTAGAACTTGGCAACCCCTCTCAATGAAAGTGCTTTTCCACAGTCTGTGCCTAGGGCTACTTGAAGAGGAAACAAACCATAGAGACAAAACTGAGAACTACTTTTTTTGTAGATTTTCAAAGAGGGACTACAAACCATGTTGGATTTAGAGTTCCAAAATCATCTATCTACATAGGAGAGAACAGAGTGAAGCCTAAATATAAAAACTGCTACTGTAGACGATCGTTTCAACCTAGAAGAACAAAATATGGTGAGCCAATTGGGATTTGTGTACTGATCATTAGCACCAAATATCATCAAGATTGGGTGAAAAAATATTTGCTGATATGTCGGAAACTCGTTATTTCTTAGAAATTGGCAACCCCTCTCAATGAAAATGCTTTTCCACAGTCTGTGCCTAGGGCTAATTGAAGAGGAAACAAACCATAGAGACAAAACTGAGAACTCCTTTATTTTTTCAAGTTCCAAAGAGCTACTACAAACCATGTTGGATGTAGAGTTCAAATTCATCTATCTGTATAGGAGAGAACAGAGGGAAACCTAAATATAAAAACTGCTACTGTAGACGAACGCTTCAACCTAGAAGAACAAAATTTGGTGAGTCAAGTGGGATTTGAGTACCGATCATTACCACCAAGTATCATCAAGATTGGGTGAAAAAATATTTGCTGGTATTTTGGAAACTGGTTATTTCTTGGAAGCTTGGTAACCCCTTTCAATGAAAGTGCTTTTCCAGAGTCTGTGCCTAGGGCTACTTGAAGAGGAAACAAACCATAGAGACAAAACTGAGAACTCCTTTATTTTGTCAAGTTTCAAAGAGCTTCTACAAACCATGTTGGTTTTAGTGTTCCAAATTAATATATCTATATAGGAGAGAACAGAGTGAAACCTGAAAATAAAACTGCTACTGTAAACGAAGGCTTCGACCAAGCAAACAAAATTTGGTGAGCCAAGTGGGATTTGTGGACTTTTCATTACCACCACGTATCATCAAGATTGGGTGAAAAAATATTTGCTGGTATTTCGGGAACACGTAATTTCTTGGATGCTTGGCAACCCCTTTCAATGAAAGTGCTTTTCCACAGTCTCTGCTTAGGGCTACTTGAAGAGGAAACAAAACCATAGAGACAAAACGGAACTCCTTTATTTTGTCAAGTTTCAAAGAGCTACTACAAACCATGTTGGATTTAGAGTTCCAAATTTATCTATCTATATAGGAGAAAACAGACGGTAACCTAAATATAAAAACTGCTATTGTAGACGAACGCTTCAACCTAGATGAACTAAATTTGGTGAGCCAAGTGGGATTTGTGTACTGATAATTACCACCAAGTATCATCAAGATTGGGTGAAAAAATATTTGCTGGTATTTCGGAAACTCGTAATGTCTTGGAACCTGGGCAACCCCTTTCAATGAAAGTGCTTTTCCAAAGTCTGTGCCTAGGGCTACTTGAAGAGGAAAGAAACCATAGAGACAAAACTGAGAACTCCTTTATTTTGTCAAGTTTCAAAGAGCTACTACAAACCATGATTTATTTAGAGTTCCAAATTCAACTATCTAAATAGGAGAGAACAGAGGGAAACCTAAATATAAAAACTGCTACTGTAGACGAAAGTTTCAAACTGGAAGAACAAAATTTGGTGAGCCAAGTGGGATTTGTGTACTGATCATTACCACCAAGTATCATCAAGATAGGGTGAAAAAATATTTGCTGGTATTTCGGAAACTCGTTATTTCTTAGAAGCTTGGCAACCCCTCTCAATGAAAGTGCTTTTCCACAGTCTGTGCCTAGGGCTACTTGAAGAGGAACAAACCATAGAGACAAAACTGAGAACTCCTTTATTTTGTCAAGTGTCAAAGAGCTACTACAATCCATGTTGGATTTAGAGTTCCAAATTCATCTATCTATATAGGAGAGAACAGAGAGAAACCTAAATATAAAAACTGCTACTCTAGACGAACGCTTCAACCTAGAAGAACAAAATTTGGTGAGCCAAGTGGGATTGGTGTACTGATCATTACCACCAAGTATCATCAAGATTGGGTGAAAAAATATTTGCTGGTATTTCGGAAAGTCGTTATTTCTTAGAAGCTTGGCCACCCCTCTCAGTGAAAGTTCTTTTCCACAGTCTGTGCCTAGGGTTACCTGAAGAGGAAACAAACCATAGGGACAAAACTGAGAACTCCTTTATTTTGTCAAGTTTCAAAGAGCTAATAAAAACCATGTTGGATTTAGAATTTCAAATTCATCTATCTGTATAGGAGAGAACAGAGGGAAACCTAAATATAAAAACTGCTTCTGTAGACGAACGCTTCAACCTAGAAGAACAAAATATGGTGAGCCAAGTGGGATTTGTGTACTGATCATTATCACCAAGTATCATCAAGATTGGGTGAAAAAATATTTGCTGGTATTTCGGAAACTCGTTATTTCTTAGAAGCTTGGCAACCCCTCTCAATGAAATTGCTTTTCCACAGTCTGTGCCTAGGGCTCCTTGAAGATTAAACAAACCACAGAGACAAAAGAAAGAACTCCTTTATTTTGTCAAGTTTCAAAAGCTACTACAAACCATGTTTTATTTGGAGTTCCAAATACATCTATCTAAGTAGGAGAGAACAGAGGGAAACCTAAATATAAAAACTGCTACTGTAGACGAAAGCCTCAAACTAGAAGAACAAAATTTGGTGAGCCAAGTGGGATTTGTGTCCTGATCATTACCCCCAAGTATCATCAAGATTGGGTGAAAAAATACTTGCTGGTATTTCGGAAACTCATAATTTCTTAGAAGCTTGGCAACCCCTCTCAATGAAAGTGCTTATCCACAGTTTGTGCCTAGGGCTACTGGAAGAGGAAAAAAACCATAGAGACAAAACTGAGAACTCCTTTATTTTGTCAAGTTTCAAAGAGCTACTAAAAACCATGTTGGATTTAGAGTTCCAAATTAATCTATCTAAATAGGAGAGAACAGAGAGAAACCTAAATATAAAAACTGCTACTGTAGACGAACGCTTCAACCTAGAAGAACAAAATTTGGTGAGCCAAGTGGGATTTGTGTACTGATCATTACCTCCAAGTATCATAAAGATTGGGTGAAAAAATATTTGCTCGTATTTCGGAATTCCTTATATCTTAGAAGCTTGGCAACCCCTCTCAATGAAAGTGCTTTTCCACAGTCTGTGCCTAGGGCTACCTGAAGAAGAAAGAAATCATAGGGACAAAACTGAGAACTACTTTTTTTTGTCAAGTTTCAAAGAGCTTCTACAAACCATGTTGGATTTAGAATTCCAAATTCATCTATCTATATAGGAGAGAACAGAGTGAAACCTGAAAATAAAAACTGCTACTGTAAACGAAGCATTCAACCTGGCAAAACAAAATTTCGTGAGCCAAGAGGGATTTGTGTAATTTTCATTACCACCACGTATCATCAAGATTGGGTGAAAAAATATTTGCTGGTATTTCGGAAACTCGTAATATCTTGGAGGCTTGGCAACCCCATTCAATAAATGTGTTTTTCCACAGTCTCTGCTTAGGGCTACTTGAAGAGGAAACAAACCATAGAGAAAAAACTGAGAACTCCTTTATTTTGTCAAGTTTCAAAGAGCTACTAAAAACCATGTTGGATTTAGAGTTCCAAATTCATCTATCTATATATCAGAGAACAGAGTGAAACCTAAATATAAAAACTGCTTCTGTATACGAACGCTTCAACCTAGAAGAACAAAATTTGGTGAGCCAAGTGGGATTTGTGTACTGATCATTACCAACAAGTATCATCAAGATTGGGTGAAAAAATATTTGCTGGTATTTCAGAAACTCTTTATTTCTTAGAAGCTTGGCAACCCGTCTCAATGAAAGTAGTTTTCCACAGTCTGTGAATAGGGCTCCTTGAAGATTAAACATACCATAGAGACAAACTGAGAACTCCTTTATTTTGTCAAGTTTCAAAGAGCTACTACAAACCGGGTTTTAATTAGAGTTCCAAATTCATCTTTCTATATAGGAGAGAACAGAGGGAAACCTCACTATAAAAACTGCTACTGTAGACGAAAGTTTCAAACTAGAAGAACAAAATTTGGTGAGCCAAGTTCGATTGGTGTACTGATCATTACCACCAAGTATCATCAAGATTGGGTGAAAAAATATTTGCTGGTATTTCGGAAACTCGTTATTTCTTAGAAGCTTGGCAACCCCTCCAATGAAAGTGCTTTTCCACAGTCTGTGCCTAGGGCTACTTGAAGAGGAAACAAACCATAGAGACAAAACTGAGAACTCCATTATTTGTCAAGTTTCAAAGAGCTACTACAAACCATTTTAGATTTAGAGTTCCAAATTCATCTGTCTATATAGGAGTGAACAGAGGGAAACCTAAATATAAAAACTGCTACTGTAGACGAACGCTTCAACCTAGAAGAACAAAATTTGGTGAGCCAAGTGGGATTTGTGTACTGATCATTAGCAACAAGTATCATCAATATTGGGTGAAAAAATATTTGCTGGTATTTCGGAAACTGGTAATTTCTTAGAAGCTTGGCAACCCCTCTCAATGAAAGTACTTTTCCACAGTCTGTGCCTAGGGCTACTTGAAGAGGAAACAAACCATAGAGACAAAACTGAGAACTCCTTTATTTTGTCAAGTTTCAAAGACCTACTATAAACCATGTTGGATTTATAGTTATAAATTCATCTATCTATATAGGAGAGAATGGAGTGAAACCTAAATACAAAAACTGCTACTGTAGACGAACGCTTCAACCTAGAAGAACAAATTTTGGTGAGACAAGTGGGATTTGTGTACTGATCATTACCCCCAAGTATCATCAAGATTGGGTGAAGAAATATTTGCTGGTGTTTCGGAAACTCGTTATTTCTTAGAAGCTTGGCAACCCCTCTCATTGAAAGTGCCTTTCCACAGTCTGTGCCTAGGGCTACATGAAGAGGAAACAAAACATAGAGAAAAAACTGTGAACTCCTTTAATTTGTCAAGTTTCAAAGAGCTACCACATACCATGTTGGATTTAGAGTTCCAAATTCATTTATCTATATAGGAGAGAACAGAGGGAAACCTAAATATAAAAACTGCTACTGTAGACGAACGATTCAACCTAGAAGAACAAAATTTGGTGAGCCAAGTGGGATTTGTGTACTGATCATTAGCAACAAGTATCATCAAGATTGGGTGAAAAAATATTTGCTGGTATTTCGGAAACTAGTAAATTCTTAGACACTTGGCAACCCCTCTCAATGAAAGTGCTTTTCCACAGTCTGTGCCTACGGCTACTTCAAAAGGAAACAAACCATAGAGACAAACCTGAGAACTCCTTTATTTTGTCAAGTTTCAAAGAGCTATTACAATCCATGTTGGATTTAGAGTTCCAAATTCGTCTATCTATATATGAGAGAACAGAGAGAAACCTAAATATAAAAACTGCTACTGTAGACGAACGCTTCAATTAGAAGAAGAAAATTTGGTGAGCCAAGTGGGATTTGTGTACTGATCATTACCACCAAGTATCATCAAGATTGGATGAAAAAATATTTGCTGGTATTTCGGAAACCTGTTATTTCTTAGAAGCTTGGCAACCCCTCTCAATGAAAGTGCTTTTCCACAGTCTGTGCATATGGCTACTTGAAGAGGAAACAAACCATAGAGACAAAACTGAGAACTCCTTTATTTTATCAAGTTTCAAAGAGCTACTACAAACCATGTTGGATTTAGAGTTAAAAATTCATCTATCTATATAGGAGAGAACAGAGGGAAACCTAAATATAAAAACTGCTACTGTAGGCGAACGTTTCAACCTAGAAGAATAAAATTTGGTGAGCCAAGTGGGATTTGTGTACTGATCATTACCACCAAGTATCATCAAGATTGGGTGAAAAAATATTTGCTGGTATTTCAAAAAACTCGTAATTTCTTAGAAGCTTGGCAACCCTCTCAATGAAAGTGCTTTTCCACAGTCTGTGCCTAGGGCTACTTGAAGAGGAAACAAACCATAGAGACAAAACTGAGAACTCCTTTATTTTGTCAAGTTTCAAAGAGCTACTACAAACCATGATGGATTTAGAGTTCCAAATTCATCTATCTATATATGAGAGAACAGAGTGAAACCTAAATATGAAAACATCTACTGTAGATGAACGCATCAACCTAGAAGAACAAAATTTGGTGAGCCAAGTGGGATTTGTGTAGTGATCATTACCACCAAGTATCATCAAGATTGGATGAAAAAATATTTGCTGGTATTTCGGAAACCTGTTATTTCTTAGAAGCTTGGCAACCCCTCTCAATGAAAGTGCTTTTCCACAGTCTGTGCATATGGCTACTTGAAGAGGAAACAAACCATAGAGACAAAACTGAGAACTCCTTTATTTTATCAAGTTTCAAACAGCTACTACAAACCATGTTGGATTTAGAGTTCCAAATTCATCTATCTATATAGGAGAGAACAGAGGAAAACCTAAATATAAAAACTGCTACTGTAGGTGAACGTTTCAAACTAGAAGAATAAAATTTGGTGAGCCAAGTGGGATTTGTGTACTGATCATTACCACCAAGTATCATCAAATTTGGGTGAAAAAATATTTGCTGGTATTTCGGAAACTCGTAATTTCTTAGAAGCTTGGCAACCCCTCTCAATGAAAGTGCTTTTCCACAGTCTGTGCCTAGAGCTACTTGAAGAGGAAACAAACCATAGAGACAAAACTGAGAATTCCTTTATTTTGTCAAGTTTCAAAGAGCTACTACAAACCATGTTGGATTTAGAGTTCCAAATTCATCTATCTATATAGGAGAGAACAGAGGGAATCCTAAATATAAAACCTGCTACTGTAGACGAACGCTTCAACCTAGAAGAACAAAATTTGGGGAACCAAGTGGGATTTGTGTATTGATCATTAGCAACAAGTATCATCAAGATCGGTTGAAAAAATATTTGCTGGTATTTCGGAAACTCGTTATTTCTTAGAAGCTTGGCATCCCCTCTCAATGAAAGTGCTTTTCCACAGTCTGTGCCTAGGGCTACTTGAAGAGGAAACAAACCATAGAGACAAAACTGAGAACTCCTTTATTTTGTCAAGTTTCAAAGAGCTAATAAAAATCATGTTGGATTTAGAGTTCCAAATTCATCTATCTAAATAGGAGAGAACAGAGGGAAACCTAAATATAAAAACTGCTACTGTAGACGAACGCTTCAACCTAGAAGAACAAAATTTGGTGAGCCAAGTGGGATTTGTGTACTGATCATTAGCAACAAGTATCATCAAGATTGGGTGAAAAAATATTTGCTGGTATTTCGAAAACTTGTAATTTCTTAGAAGCTTGGCAACCACTCTCAATGAAAGTGCTTTTCCACAGTCTGTGCCTAGTTCTACTTGAAGAGGAAACAAACCATAGAGACAAAACTGAGAACTCCTTTATTTTGTCAAGTTTCAACGAGCTACTACAAACCATGTTGGATTTAGAGTTCAAAATTCATCTATCTATATAGGAGAGAACAGAGGGAAACCTAAATATAAAACCTGCTAAGGTAGAAGAACGTTTCAACCTAGAAGAACAAAATTTGGTGAGCCAAGTGGGATTTGTGTACTGATCATTAGCAACAAGTATCATCAAGATTGGGTGACAAAATATTTGCTGGTATTTCGGAAACTCGTTATTTCTTAGAATCTTGGCAACCCCACTCAATGAAAGTGCTTTTCCAAAGTCTGTGCCTAGGACTACTTGAAGAGGAAACAAACCATAGAGACAAAACTGAGAACTCCTTTATTTTATTAAGTTTCAAAGAGCTACTACAAACCATGTTGGATTTAGAGTTCCAAATTCATCTATCTATATAGGAGAGAAAAGAGGGAAACCTAAATATAAAAACTGCTACTCTAGACGAACGCTTCAACATAGATGAAAAAAATTTGGTGAGCCAAGTGGGATTTGTGTACTGATCATTAGCAACAAGTATCATCAAGATTGGGTTAAAAAATATTTGCTGGTATTTCGAAACTCGTTATTTCTTAGAAGCATGGCAACCAATCTCAATGAAAGTGCTTTTCCACAGTGTGTGCCTAGGGCTACTTGAAGAGGAAACAAACCATAGAGACAAAACTGAGAACTCCTTTATTTTGACAAGTTTCAAAAGCTACTACAAACTATGTTGGATTTATACTTCCAAATTCATCTATCTATATAGGAGAGAACAGAGTGAAACCTAAATATAAAAACTGCTACTGTAGACGAACGCTTCAACCTAGAAGAACAAAATTTGGTGAGCCAAGTGGGTTTTGTGTACTGATCATTGCCTCCAAGTATCATCAAGATTGGGTGAAAAAATATTTGCTGGTATTTCGGAAACTCGTAATTTCTTACAAGCGTGGCAACCGCTCTCAATGAAAGTGCTTTTCGACAGTCTGTGCCTAGGGCTACTTGAAGAGCAAACAAACCATAGAGACAAAACAGAGAACTCCTTTATTTTATTAAGTTTCAAAGAGATACTACAAACCTTGTTGGATTTAGAGTTCCAAATTCATCTATCTATATAGGAGAGAACAGAGAGAAACCTAAATATAAAAACTGCTACTGTAGACGAACGCTTCAACCTAGAAGAACAAAATTTGGTGAGCCAAGTTGGATTTGTGTACTGATCATTAGCAAGAAGTATCATCAAGATTGGGTGAAAAAATATTTGCTGGTATTTCGGAAACTCGTTATTTCTTAGAAGCTTGGCAAACCCTCTCAATGAAAGTGCTTTTCCAAAGTCTGTGCCTAGGGCTACTTGAAGAGGAAACAAACCATAGAGACAAAACTGAGAAAAACTTTATTTTGTCAAGTTTCAAAGAGCTACTACAAACCATGTTGGATTTATAGTTACAAATTTATCTATCTATATAGGAGAGAACAGAGTGAAACCTAAATATAAAAACTGCTACTGTAGACGAACGCTTCAACCTAGATCAACAAAATTTGGTGAGCCAAGTGGGATTTGTGTACTGATCATTACCACCAAGTATCATGAAGATTGGGTGAATAAATATTTGCTGGTATTTCGGAAACTCGTAATTTCTTAGAAGCTTGACAACCCCTCTCAATGAAAGTGCTTTCCACAGTCTGTGCCTAGGGCTACTTGAAGAGGAAACAAACCATAGAGACAAAACTGAGAAGTCCTTTATTTTGTCAAGTTTCAAAGTGTTACTACAAACCATGTTGGATTTAGAGTTCCAAATTGATCTATCTATATAGGAGAGAACAGAGGGAAACCTAAATATAAACACTGCTACTGTAGACGAACGCTTCAACCTAGAAGAACAAAATTTGGTGAGCCAAGTGGGATTTGTGTACTGATCATTAGCAACAAGCATCATCAAGATTGGTGAAAAAATATTTGCTGGTATATCGGAAACTCGTAATTTCTTAGAAGCTTGGATACCCCTCTCAATGAAAGTGCTTTTCCACAGTCTGTGCCTAGGGCTACTTGAAGACGAAACAAACCATAGAGACAAAACTGAGAACTCCTTTCTTTTGTCAAGTTTCAAAGAGCTACTACAAACCGTGTTGTTTTTAGATGTTCCATATTCATCTATCAATATAGGAGAGAACAGAGGAAAATCTAAATAAAAAAAACTGCTTCTGTAGACGAACGCTTCAACCTAGAAGAACAAAATAGGGTGAGAAAAGTTGGATTTGTGTACTGATCATTACCATCAAGTATCATCAAGATAGGGTGAAAAAATATTTGCTGGTATTTTGGAAACTCGTAATTTCTTAGAAGCTTGACAACCCATCTCTATGAAAGTGTTTTCCACAGTCTCTCCCTAGGGCTACTTGAAGAAGAAACAAACCATAGAGACAAAACTGAGAACTCCATTATTTTATCAAGTATCGAGTGCTACTACAAACCATGTTATATTTAGAGTTCCAAATTCATCTATCTATATAGGAGAGAACAGAGGGAAACCTAAATATAAAAACTGCTAGTGTAGACGAAAGCTTCAAACTAGAAGAACAAAATTTGGTGAGCCAAGTGGGATTTGTGTACTGATCATTAGCAACAAGTATCATCAAGATTGGGTGAAAAAATAATTGCTCGTATTTCGGAAACTCGTTATTTCTTAGAAGCTTGGCAAACCCTCTCAGTGAAAGTGCTTTTCCACAGTCTGTGCCTAGGGCTACTTGAAGAGGAAACAAACCATACAGACAAAACTCAGAACTCCTTTATTTTGTCAAGTTTCAAAGAGCTACTACAAACCATGTTGGATTTAGAGTTCCAAATTCATCTATCTATATATGAGAGAACAGAGTGAAACCTAAATATAAAAACTTCTACTGTAGACGAACGCTTAAACCTAGAAGAACAAAATTTGGTGAGCCAAGTGAGATTGGTGTACTGATCATTACCACCAAGTATCATCAAGATTGGGTGAAAAAATATTGGCTGGAATTTCGGAAACACGTTATTTCTTAGAAGCTTGGCAACCCCTCTCAATGAAAGTGTTTTTCCACAGTGTGTGCCTAGGGCTAATTGAAGAGGAAACAATCCATAGAGACAAAACTGAGAACTCCTTTATTTTTTCAAGTTTCAAAGAGCTACTACAAACCATGTTGGATTTAGAGTTCCAAATTCATCTATCTATATAGGAGAGAATAGAGGGAAACCTAAATATAAAAACTACTATTGTAGACGAACACTTCAACCTAGAAGAACAAAATTTGGTGAGCCAAGTGGGATTTGTGTACTGATCATTAGCAACAAGCATCATCAAGATTGGTGAAAAAATATTTGCTGGTATATCGGAAACTCGTAATTTCTTAGAAGCTTGGATACCCCTCTCAATGAAAGTGCTTTTCCACAGTCTGTGCCTAGGGCTACTTGAAGAGGAAACAAACCATAGAGACAAAACTGAGAACTCCTTTATTTTGTCAAGTTACAAAGAGCTACTACAAACCGTGTTGTTTTACATGTTCCATATTCATCTATCTATATAGGAGAGAACAGAGGAAAACCTAAATAAAAAAAACTGCTACTGTAGACGAACGCTTCAACCTAGAAGAACAAAATTGGGTGAGAAAAATTGCATTGGTGTACTGATCATTACCATCAAGTATCATCAAGATAGGGTGAAAAAATATTTGCTGGTATTTCGGAAACTCGTAATTTCTTAGAAGCTTGGCAACCCATCTCTATGAAAGTGTTTTCCACAGTCTCTCCCTAGGGCTACTTGAAGAGGAAACAAACCATGGAGACAAAACTGAGAACTCCATTATTTTGTCAAGTATCAAAGTGCTACTACAAACCATGTTATATTTAGAGTTCCAAATTCATCTATCTATATAGGAGAGAACAGAGGGAAACCTAAATATAAAAACTGCTAGTGTAGACGAAAGCTTCAAACTAGAAGAACAAAATTTGGTGAGCGAAGTGGAATTTGTGTACTGATCCTTAGCAACAAGTATCATCAAGTTTGGGTGAAAAAATATTTGCTGGTATTTCGGAAACTCGTAATTTCTTAGAAGCTTGGAAACCCCTCTCAATGAAAGAGTTTTTCCACAGTCTGTGCCTAGGGCTACTTGAAGAGGAAACAAACCACAGAGAGAAAACTGAGAACTCCTTTATTTTGTCAAGTATCAAAGAGCTACTACAAACCATGTTATATTTAGAGTTCCAAATTCATATATCTATATAGGAGAGAAGAGAGGGAAACCTAAATATAAAAACTGCTACAGTAGACGAAAGCTTCAAACTAGAAGAACAAAATTTGGTGAGCCAAGTGGGATTGGTGTACTGATCATTAGCAACAAGTATCATCAAGATTGGGTGTAAAAATATTTGCTGGTATTTCGGAAACTCGTTATTTCTTAGAAACTTGGCAACCCCTCTCAAGGAAAGTGGTATTCCACAGTTGGTGCCTTGGGCTACTTGAAGAGGAAACAATCCATAGAGACAAAACTGAGAACTCCTTTATTTTGTCAAGTTTCAAAGAGCTACTACAAACCATGTTGGATTTAGAGTTCCAAATTCATCTATCTATATAGGAGAGAACAGAGGGAAACCTAAATATAAAAACTGCTACTGTAGACGAAAGCTTCAAACTAGTAGAAGAAAATTTGGTGAGCCAAGTGGGATTTGTGTACTGATCATTACCACCAAGTATCATCAAGATTTGGTGAAAAAATATTTGCTGGTATTTCGGAAACTCGTTATTTCTAAAAAGCTTGGCAACCCCTCTCAATGAAAGTGCTTTTCCACAGTCTGTGCCTAGGGCTACTGGAAGATTAAACAAACCATAGAGACAAAACTGAGAACTCCTTTATTTTGTCATGTTTCAAAGAGCTACTACAATCCATGTTGGATTTAGAGTTCCAAATTCATCTATCTGTATAGGAGAGAACAGAGAGAATCCTAAATATAAAAACTGCTACTGTAGACAAGCGCTTCAACCTAGAAGAACAAAATTTGGTGAGCCAAGTGGGATTTGTGTACTGATCATTAGCAACAAGTATCATCAAGATTGGGTGAAAAAATAATTGCTCGTATTTCGGAAACTCGTTATTTCTTAGAAGCTTGACAAACCCTCTCAATGAAAGTGCTTTTCCACAGTCTGTGCCTAGGGCTACTTGAAGAGGAAACAAACCATACAGACAAAACTCAGAACTCCTTTATTTTGTCAAGTTTCAAAGAGCTACTACAAACCATGTTGGATTTAGAGTTCCAAATTCATCTATCTATATATGAGAGAACAGAGTGAAACCTAAATATAAAAACTTCTACTGTAGACGAACGCTTAAACCTAGAAGAACAAAATTTGGTGAGCCAAGTGAGATTGGTGTACTGATGATTACCACCAAGTATCATCAAGATTGGGTGAAAAAATATTGGCTGGAATTTCGGAAACACGTTATTTCTTAGAAGCTTGGCAACTCCTCTCAATGAAAGTGCTTTTCCACAGTGTGTGCCTAGGGCTAATTGAAGAGGAAACAATCCATAGAGACAAAACTGAGAACTCCTTTATTTTTTCAAGTTTCAAAGAGCTACTACAAACCATGTTGGATTTAGAGTTCCAAATTCATCTATCTATATAGGAGAGAATAGAGGGAAACCTAAATATAAAAACTACTATTGTAGACGAACACTTCAACCTAGAAGAACAAAATTTGGTGAGCCAAGTGGGATTTGTGTACTGATCATTAGCAACAAGCATCATCAAGATTATTGAAAAAATATTTGCTGGTATATCGGAAACTCGTAATTTCTTAGAAGCTTGGATACCCCTCTCAATGAAAGTGCTTTTCCACAGTCTGTGCCTAGGGCTACTTGAAGAGGAAACAAACCATAGAGACAAAACTGAGAACTCCTTTATTTTGTCAAGTTTCAAAGAGCTACTACAAACCGTGTTGTTTTAGATGTTCCATATTCATCTATCTATATAGGAGAGAACAGAGGAAAACCTAAATAAAAAAAACTGCTACTGTAGACAAACGCTTCAACCTAGAAGAACAAAATTGGGTGAGAAAAATTGCATTGGTGTACTGATCATTACCATCAAGTATCATCAAGATAGGGTGAAAAAATTTTTGCTGGTATTTCGGAAACTCGTAATTTCTTAGAAGCTTGGCAACCCATCTCTATGAAAGTGTTTTCCACAGTCTCTCCCTAGGGCTACTTGAAGAGGAAACAAACCATGGAGACAAAACTGAGAACTCCATTATTTTGTCAAGTATCAAAGTGCTACTACAAACCATGTTATATTTAGAGTTCCAAATTCATCTATCTATATAGGAGAGAACAGAGGGAAACCTAAATATAAAAACTGCTAGTGTAGACGAAAGCTTCAAACTAGAAAAACAAAATTTGGTGAGCGAAGTGGAATTTGTGTACTGATCCTTAGCAACAAGTATCATCAAGTTTGGGTGAAAAAATATTTGCTGGTATTTCGGAAACTCGTAATTTCTTAGAAGCTTGGAAACCCCTCTCAATGAAAGAGTTTTTCCACAGTCTGTGCCTAGGGCTACTTGAAGAGGAAACAAACCACAGAGAGAAAACTGAGAACTCCTTTATTTTGTCAAGTATCAAAGAGCTACTACAAACCATGTTATATTTAGAGTTCCAAATTCATATATCTATATAGGAGAGAAGAGAGGGAAACCTAAATATAAAAACTGCTACAGTAGACGAAAGCTTCAAACTAGAAGAACAAAATTTGGTGAGCCAAGTGGGATTGGTGTACTGATCATTAGCAACAAGTATCATCAAGATTGGGTGTAAAAATATTTGCTGGTATTTCGGAAACTCGTTATTTCTTAGAAACTTGGCAACCCCTCTCAAGGAAAGTGGTATTCCACAGTTGGTGCCTTGGGCTACTTGAAGAGGAAACAATCCATAGAGACAAAACTGAGAACTCCTTTATTTTGTCAAGTTTCAAAGAGCTACTACAAACCATGTTGGATTTAGAGTTCCAAATTCATCTATCTATATAGGAGAGAACAGAGGGAAACCTAAATATAAAAACTGCTACTGTAGACGAAAGCTTCAAACTAGTAGAAGAAAATTTGGTGAGCCAAGTGGGATTTGTGTACTGATCATTACCACCAAGTATCATCAAGATTTGGTGAAAAAATATTTGCTGGTATTTCGGAAACTCGTTATTTCTAAAAAGCTTGGCAACCCCTCTCAATGAAAGTGCTTTTCCACAGTCTGTGCCTAGGGCTACTGGAAGATTAAACAAACCATAGAGACAAAACTGAGAACTCCTTTATATTGTCATGTTTCAAAGAGCTACTACAATCCATGTTGGATTTAGAGTTCCAAATTCATCTATCTGTATAGGAGAGAACAGAGAGAATCCTAAATATAAAAACTGCTACTGTAGACAAGCGCTTCAACCTAGAAGAACAAAATTTGGTGAGCCAAGTGGGATTTGTGTACTGATCATTAGCAACAAGTATCATCAAGATTGGGTGAAAAAATAATTGCTCGTATTTCGGAAACTCGTTATTTCTTAGAAGCTTGACAAACCCTCTCAATGAAAGTGCTTTTCCACAGTCTGTGCCTAGGGCTACTTGAAGAGGAAACAAACCATACAGACAAAACTCAGAACTCCTTTATTTTGTCAAGTTTCAAAGAGCTACTACAAACCATGTTGGATTTAGAGTTCCAAATTCATCTATCTATATATGAGAGAACAGAGTGAAACCTAAATATAAAAACTTCTACTGTAGACGAACGCTTAAACCTAGAAGAACAAAATTTGGTGAGCCAAGTGAGATTGGTGTACTGATGATTACCACCAAGTATCATCAAGATTGGGTGAAAAAATATTGGCTGGAATTTCGGAAACACGTTATTTCTTAGAAGCTTGGCAACTCCTCTCAATGAAAGTGCTTTTCCACAGTGTGTGCCTAGGGCTAATTGAAGAGGAAACAATCCATAGAGACAAAACTGAGAACTCCTTTATTTTTTCAAGTTTCAAAGAGCTACTACAAACCATGTTGGATTTAGAGTTCCAAATTCATCTATCTATATAGGAGAGAATAGAGGGAAACCTAAATATAAAAACTACTATTGTAGACGAACACTTCAACCTAGAAGAACAAAATTTGGTGAGCCAAGTGGGATTTGTGTACTGATCATTAGCAACAAGCATCATCAAGATTGGTGAAAAAATATTTGCTGGTATATCGGAAACTCGTAATTTCTTAGAAGCTTGGATACCCCTCTCAATGAAAGTGCTTTTCCACAGTCTGTGCCTAGGGCTACTTGAAGAGGAAACAAACCATAGAGACAAAACTGAGAACTCCTTTATTTTGTCAAGTTTCAAAGAGCTACTACAAACCGTGTTGTTTTAGATGTTCCATATTCATCTATCTATATAGGAGAGAACAGAGGAAAACCTAAATAAAAAAAACTGCTACTGTAGACAAACGCTTCAACCTAGAAGAACAAAATTGGGTGAGAAAAATTGCATTGGTGTACTGATCATTACCATCAAGTATCATCAAGATAGGGTGAAAAAATTTTTGCTGGTATTTCGGAAACTCGTAATTTCTTAGAAGCTTGGCAACCCATCTCTATGAAAGTGTTTTCCACAGTCTCTCCCTAGGGCTACTTGAAGAGGAAACAAACCATGGAGACAAAACTGAGAACTCCATTATTTTGTCAAGTATCAAAGTGCTACTACAAACCATGTTATATTTAGAGTTCCAAATTCATCTATCTATATAGGAGAGAACAGAGGGAAACCTAAATATAAAAACTGCTAGTGTAGACGAAAGCTTCAAACTAGAAGAACAAAATTTGGTGAGCGAAGTGGAATTTGTGTACTGATCCTTAGCAACAAGTATCATCAAGTTTGGGTGAAAAAATATTTGCTGGTATTTCGGAAACTCGTAATTTCTTAGAAGCTTGGAAACCCCTCTCAATGAGAGTGTTTTTCCACAGTCTGTGCCTAGGGCTACTTGAAGAGGAAACAAACCATAGAGAGAAAACTGAGAACTCCTTTATTTTGTCAAGTATCAATGAGCTACTACAAACCATGTTATATTTAGAGTTCTAAATTCATATATCTATATAGGAGAGAAGAGAGGGAAACCTAAATATAAAAACTGCTACAGTAGACGAAAGCTTCAAACTAGAAGAACAAAATTTGGTGAGCCAAGTGGGATTGGTGTACTGATCATTAGCAACAAGTATCATCAAGATTGGGTGTAAAAATATTTGCTGGTATTTCGGAAACTCGTTATTTCTTAGAAACTTGGCAACCCCTCTCAATGAAAGTGGTATTCCACACTTGGTGCCTTGGGCTACTTGAAGAGGAAACAATCCATAGAGACAAAACTGAGAACTCCTTTATTTTGTCAAGTTTCAAAGAGCTACTACAAACCATGTTGGATTTAGAGTTCCAAATTCATCTATCTATATAGGAGAGAACAGAGGGAAACCTAAATATAAAAACTGCTACTGTAGACGAAAGCTTCAAACTAGTAGAAGAAAATTTGGTGAGCCAAGTGGGATTTGTGTACTGATCATTACCACCAAGTATCATCAAGATTTGGTGAAAAAATATTTGCTGGTATTTCGGAAACTCGTTATTTCTAAAAAGCTTGGCAACCCCTCTCAATGAAAGTGCTTTTCCACAGTCTGTGCCTAGGGCTACTGGAAGATTAAACAAACCATAGAGACAAAACTGAGAACTCCTTTATTTTGTCATGTTTCAAAGAGCTACTACAATCCATGTTGGATTTAGAGTTCCAAATTCATCTATCTGTATAGGAGAGAACAGAGAGAATCCTAAATATAAAAACTGCTACTGTAGACAAGCGCTTCAACCTAGAAGAACAAAATTTGGTGAGCCAAGTGGGATTTGTGTACTGATCATTAGCAACAAGTATCATCAAGATTGGGTGAAAAAATAATTGCTCGTATTTCGGAAACTCGTTATTTCTTAGAAGCTTGACAAACCCTCTCAATGAAAGTGCTTTTCCACAGTCTGTGCCTAGGGCTACTTGAAGAGGAAACAAACCATACAGACAAAACTCAGAACTCCTTTATTTTGTCAAGTTTCAAAGAGCTACTACAAACCATGTTGGATTTAGAGTTCCAAATTCATCTATCTATATATGAGAGAACAGAGTGAAACCTAAATATAAAAACTTCTACTGTAGACGAACGCTTAAACCTAGAAGAACAAAATTTGGTGAGCCAAGTGATATTGGTGTACTGATCATTACCACCAAGTATCATCAAGATTGGGTGAAAAAATATTGGCTGGAATTTCGGAAACACGTTATTTCTTAGAAGCTTGGCAACCCCTCTCAATGAAAGTGCTTTTCCACAGTGTGTGCCTAGGGCTAATTGAAGAGGAAACAATCCATAGAGACAAACCTGAGAACTCCTTTATTTTTTCAAGTTTCAAAGAGCTACTACAAACCATGTTGGATTTAGAGTTCCAAATTCATCTATCTATATAGGAGAGAATAGAGGGAAACCTAAATATAAAAACTACTATTGTAGACGAACACTTCAACCTAGAAGAACAAAATTTGGTGAGCCAAGTGGGATTTGTGTACTGATCATTAGCAACAAGCATCATCAAGATTGGTGAAAAAATATTTGCTGGTATATCGGAAACTCGTAATTTCTTAGAAGCTTGGATACCCCTCTCAATGAAAGTGCTTTTCCACAGTCTGTGCCTAGGGCTACTTGAAGAGGAAACAAACCATAGAGACAAAACTGAGAACTCCTTTATTTTGTCAAGTTTCAAAGAGCTACTACAAACCGTGTTGTTTTAGATGTTCCATATTCATCTATCTATATAGGAGAGAACAGAGGGAAACCTAAATAAAAAAAACTGCTACTGTAGACGAACGCTTCAACCTAGAAGAACAAAATTGGGTGAGAAAAATTGCATTGGTGTACTGATCATTACCATCAAGTATCATCAAGATAGGGTGAAAAAATATTTGCTGGTATTTCAGAAACTCGTAATTTCTTAGAAGCTTGGCAACCCATCTCTATGAAAGTGTTTTCCACAGTCTCTCCCTAGGGCTACTTGAAGAGGAAACAAACCATGGAGACAAAACTGAGAACTCCATTATTTTGTCAAGTATCAAAGTGCTACTACAAACCATGTTATATTTAGAGCTCCAAATTCATCTATCTATATAGGAGAGAACAGAGGGAAAATTAAATATAAAAACTGCTAGTGTAGACGAAAGCTTCAAACTAGAAGAACAAAATTTGGTGAGCGAAGTGGAATTTGTGTACTGATCCTTAGCAACAAGTATCATCAAGTTTGGGTGAAAAAATATTTGCTGGTATTTCGGAAACTCGTAATTTCTTAGAAGCTTGGAAACCCCTCTCAATGAAAGTGTTTTTCCACAGTCTGTGCCTAGGGCTACTTGAAGAGGAAACAAACCATAGAGAGAAAACTGAGAACTCCTTTATTTTGTCAAGTATCAAAGAGCTACTACAAACCATGTTATATTTAGAGTTCCAAATTCATATATCTATATAGGAGAGAAGAGAGGGAAACCTAAATATAAAAACTGCTACAGTAGACGAAAGCTTCAAACTAGAAGAACAAAATTTGGTGAGCCAAGTGGGATTGGTGTACTGATCATTAGCAACAAGTATCATCAAGATTGGGTGTAAAAGTATTTGCTGGTATTTCGGAAACTCGTTATTTCTTAGAAGCTTGGCAACCCCTCTGAATGAAAGTGCTATTCCACAGTTGGTGCCTAGGGCTACTTGAAGAGGAAACAATCCATAGAGACAAAACTGAGAACTCCTTTATTTTGTCAAGTTTCAAAGAGCTACTACAAACCATGTTGGATTTAGAGTTCCAAATTCATCTATCTATACAGGAGAGAACAGAGGGAAACCTAAATAAAAAAACTGCTACTGTAGACGAACGCTTCAACCCAGAAGAACAAAATTGGGTGAGAAAAGTTGGATTTGTGTACTGATCATTACCATGAAGTATCATCAGGATATGGTGAAAAAATATTTGCTGGTATTTCGGAAACTCGTAATTTCTTAGAAGCTTGGCAACCCATCTCTATGAAAGTGCTTTCCACAGTCTCTCCCTAGGGCTACTTGAAGAGGAAACAAACCATAGAGACAAAACTGAGAACTCCTTTATTTTGTCAAGTTTCAAAGAGCTACTACAAACCATGTTGGATTTAGAGTTCCAAATTCGTCTATCTATATAGGAGAGAAGAGAGGGAAACCTAAATATAAAAACTGCTACAGTAGACGAAAGCTTCAAACTAGAAGAACAAAATTTGGTGAAGCAAGTGGGATTTGTGTACTGATCATTAGCAACAAGTATCATCAAGATTGGGTGTAAAAATATTTGCTGGTATTTCGGAAACTCGTTATTTCTTAGAAGCTTGGCAACCCCTCTCAATGAAAGTGGTATTCCACAGTTGGTGCCTAGGGCTACTTGAAGAGTAAACAATCCATAGAGACAAAACTGAGAACTCCTTTATTTTGTCAAGTTTCAAAGAGCTACTACAAACCATGCTGGATTTAGAGTTCCAAATTCATCTATCTATACAGGAGAGAACAGAGGGAAACCTAAATATAAAAACTGCTACTGTAGACGAACGCTTCAACCTAGAAGAACAAAATTTGGTGAGCCAAGTGGGATTTGTGTACTGATCATTACCACCAAGTAAAATCAAGATTGGGTGAAAAAATATTTGCTGGTATTTCAGAAACTCGTTATTTCTTAGAAGCTTTGCAACCCATCTCTATGAAAGTGCTTTCCACAGTCTCTCCCTAGGGCTACTTGAAGAGGAAAGAAACCATAGAGACAAAACTGAGAACTCCTTTATTTTGTCAAGTTTCAAAGAGCTACTACCAACCATGTTGGATTTAGAGTTCCAAATTCGTCTATCTATATAGGAGAGAAGAGAGGGAAACCTAAATATAAAAACTGCTACAGTAGACGAAAGCTTCAAACTAGAAGAACAAAATTTGGTGAGCCAAGTGGGATTTGTGTACTGATCATTACCAACAAGTATCATCAAGATTGTGTGTAAAAATATTTGCTGGTATTTCGGAAACTCGTTGTTTCTTAGAAGCTTGGCAACCCCTCTCAATGAAAGTGCTATTCCACAGTTGGTGCCTAGGGCTACTTGAAGAGGAAACAATCCATAGAGACAAAACTGAGAACTCCTTTATTTTGTCAAGTTTCAAAGAGCTACTACAAACCATGTTGGATTTAGAGTTCCAAATTCATCTATCTATACAGGAGAGAACAGAGGGAAACCTAAATATAAAAACTGCTACTGTAGACGAACGCTTCAACCTAGAAGAACAAAATTTGGTGAGCCAAGTGGGATTTGTGTACTGATCATTACCACCAAGTATCATCAAGATTGGGTCTAAAAATATTTGCTGGAATTTCGGAAACTCGTTATTTCTTAGAAGCTTTGCAACCCCTCTCAATGAAAGTGCTTTTCCACAGTCTGTGCCTAGGGCTACTTGAAGAGGAAACAAACCATAGAGACAAAACTGAGAACTCCTTTATTTTGTCAAGTTTCAACGAGCTACTACAAACCATGTTGGATTTAGACTTCCAAATTCATCTATCTATATAGGAGAGAACAGAGGGAAACCTAAATATAAAAACTGCTACGGTAGACGAACGTTTCAATCTAGAAGAACAAAATTTGGTGAGCCAAGTGGGATTTGTGTACTGATCATTAGCAACAAGTATCATCAAGATTGGGTGACAAAATATTTGCTGGTATTTCGGAAACTCGTTATTTCTTAGAATCTTGGCAACCCCTCTCAATGAAAGTACTTTTCCAATGTCTGTGCCTAGGGCTACTTGAAGAGGAAACAAACCATAGAGACAAAACAGAGAACTCCTTTATTTTATTAAGTTTCAAGGAGCTACTACAAACCATGTTGGATTTAGAGTTCCAAATTCATCTATCTATATAGGAGAGAACAGAGTGAAACCTAAATATTAAAACTGCCACTGTAGACGAACGTTTCAACCTAGAAGAACAAAATTTGGTGAGCCAAGTTGGATTTGTGTACTGATCATTAGCAAGAAGTATCATCAAAATTGGGTGAAAAAATATTTGCTGGTATTTCGGAAACTCGTTATTTCTTAGAAGCTTGGCAACCCCTCTCAATGAAAGTGCTTTTCCACAGTTGGTGCCTAGGGCTACTTGAAGAGGAAACAATCCATAGAGACAAAACTGAGAACTCCTTTATTTTGTCAAGTTTCAAAGAGCTACTACAAACCATGTTGGATTAGGTTCCAAATTCATCTATCTATACAGGAGAGAACAGAGGGAAACCTAAATATAAAAACTGCTACTGTAGACGAACGCTTCAAACTAGAAGAACAAAATTTGGTGAGCCAAGTGGGATTTGTGTACTGATCATTACCACAAAGTATCATCAAGATTGGGTGAAAAAATATTTGCTGGTATTTCGGAAACTCGTTATTTCTTAGAAGCTTTGCAACCCATCTCTATGAAAGTGCTTTCCACAGTCTCTCCCTAGGGCTACTGGAAGAGGAAACAAACCATAGAGACAAAACTGAGAACTCCTTTATTTTGTCAAGTTTCAACGAGCTACTACAAACCATGTTGGATTTAGAGTTCCAAATTCATCTATCTATATAGGAGAGAACAGAGGGAAACCTAAATATAAAAACTGCTACGGTAGACGAACGTTTCAATCTAAAAGAACAAAATTTGGTGAGCCAAGTGGGATTTGTGTACTGATAATTAGCAACAAGTATCATCAAGATTGGGTGAAAAAATATTTGCTGGTATTTCGAAACTCGTAATTTCTTATAAGCTTGGCAAACCCTCTCACTGAAAGTGCTTTTCCACAGTCTGTGCCTAGGGCTACTTGAAGAGGAAACAAACCATAGAGACAAAACTGAGAACTCCTTTATTTTTTCAAGTTTCAAGGAGCTACTACAAACCATGTTGGATTTAGAGTTCCAAATTCATCTATCTATATAGGAGAGAACAGAGTGAAACCTAAATATTAAAACTGCCACTGTAGACGAACGTTTCAACCTAGAAGAACAAAATTTGGTGAGCCAAGTTGGATTTGTGTACTGATCATTAGCAAGATATCATCAAGATTGGGTGAAAAAATATTTGATGGTATTTCGGAAACTCGTTATTTCTTAGAAGCTTGGCAACCCCTCTCAATGAAAGTGCTTTTCCAAAGTCTGTGCCTAGGGCTACTTGAAGAGGAAACAAACCATAGAGACAAAACTGAGAAAAACTTTATTTTGTCAAGTTTCAAAGAGCTACTACAAACCATGTTGGATTTATAGTTCCAAATTTATCTATCTATATAGGAGAGTACAGAGTGAAACCTAAATATAAAAACTACTATTGTAGACGAACGCTTCAACCTAGAAGAACAAAATTTGGTGAGCCAAGTGGGATTTGTGTACTGATCATTAGCAACAAGCATCATCAAGATTGGGTGAAAAAATATTTGCTGGTATATCGGAAACTCGTAATTTCTTAGAAGCTTGGATACCCCTCTCAATGAAAGTGCTTTTCCACAGTCGGTGCCTAGGGCTACTTGAAGAGGAAACAAACCATAGAGACAAAACTGAGAACTCCTTTATTTTGTCAAGTTTCAAAGAGCTTCTACAAACCGTGTTGTTTTTAGATGTTCCAAATTCATCTATCCATATAGGAGAGAACAGAGGAAAACCTAAATAAAAAAACAGCTACTGTAGACGAACGCTTCAACCTAGAAGAACAAAATTGGGTGAGAAAAGTTGGATTTGTGTACTGATATTACCATCAAGTATCATCAAGATAGGGTGAAAAAATATTTGCTGTATTTCGGAAACTCGTAATTTCTTAGAAGCTTAGCAACCCATCTCTATGAAAGTGTTTTTTACAGTCTCTCCCTAGGGCTACTTGAAGAGGAAACAAACCATAGAGACAAAACTGAGAACTCCTTTATTTTGTCAAGTTTCAAAGAGCTACTACAAACCATGTTGGATTTAGAGTTCCAAATTCATCAATCTATATAGGAGAGAACAGAGGGAAACCTAAATATAAAAACTGCTACTGTAGACGAATGCGTCAACCTAGAAGAACAAAATTTGGTGAGCCAAGTGGGATTTGTGTACTGATCATTACCACCAAGTATCATCAAGATTGGGTGAAAAAATATTTGCTGGTATTTTCTAAATTCGTTCTTTCTTAGAATCTTGGCAACCCATCTCAATGAAAGTGCTTCCACACTCTGTGCCTAGGGCTTTTGAAGAGGAAACAATCCATAGAGACTAAACTGAGAACTAGTTTATTTTTTCGGGTTTCAAAGAGCTACTACAAACCATGTTGGATTTAGAGTTCCAAATTCATCTATCTATATATGAGAGAACAGAGTGAAACCTAAATATAAAAACATCTACTCTAGATGAACGCATCAACCTAGAAGAACAAAATTTGGTGAGCCAAGTGGGATTTGTGTACTCATCATTACCACCGAGTATCATCAAGATTGGGTGAAAAAATATTTGCTGGTATTTTCGAAACTCGTTATTTCTTAGAAGCTTGGCAACCCCTCTCAATGAAAGTGCTTTCCACAGTCTGTGCCTAGGGGTACTTGAAGACGAAACAAACCATAGAGGAAAAACTGAGAACTCCTTTATTTTGTCAAGTTTCAAAGAGCTACTACAAACCATGTTGGATTTAGAGTTCCAAATTCATCTATCTATATAGGAGAGAACAGAGGGAAACCTAAATATAAAAACTGCTACTGTAGACGAACGCTTCAACCTAGAAGAACAAAATTTGGTGAGAAAAGAGGGATTTGTGTACTGATCATTACCACCAAGTATCATCAAGATAGGTTTAAAAAATATTTGCTGGTATTTCGGAAACTCGTAATTTCTTTGAAGCTTGGCAACCCCTCTCAATGTAAGTGCTTTTCCATAGTCTGTGCCTAGGGCTACTTGAAGAGGAAACAAACCATAGAGACAAATCTGAGAACTCCTTTATTTTGTCAAGTTTCAAAGAGCTACTAAGAACCATGTTGGATTTAGAGTTCCAAATTCATCTATCTAAATAGGAGAGAGCAGAGGGAAACCTAAATATAAAAACTGCTACTGTAGACGAACGCTTCAACCTAGAAGAACAAAATTTGGTGAGCCAAGTGGGATTTGTGTACTGATCATTAGCAACAAGTATCATCAAGATTGGGTGAAAAAATATTTGCTGGTATTTCGGAAACTTGTTATTTCTTAGAAGCTTGGCAACCCCTCTCAATGAAAGTGGTTTTCCACAGTGTGTGCCTAGGGCTACTTGAAGAGGAAACAAACCATAGAGAGAAAACTGAGAACTCCTTTATTTTGTCAAGTTTCAAAGAGCTACTAAAAACCATGTTGGATTTAGAGTTCCAAATTCATCTATCTAAATAAGAGAGAACACAGGGAAACCTAAATATAAAAACTGCTACTGTAGACGAACGCTTCAACCTAGAAGAACAAAATTTGGTGAGCCTAGTAGGATTAGTGTACTGATCATTACCAACAAGTATCATCAAGATTAGGTGAAAAAATATTTGCTGGTATTTCGGAAAGTCGTAATTTCTTAGAAGCTTGGCAACCCCTCTCAATGAAAGTGCTTTTCCACCGTCTGTGCCTAGGGCTACTTGAAGAGGAAACAAACCATAGAGAGAAAACTGAGAACTCCTTTATTTTGTCAAGTTTCAACGAGCTACTACAAACCATGTTGGATTTAGAGTTCCAAATTCATCTATCTATATAGGAGAGAATAGAGGGAAACCTAAATATAAAAACTACTATTGTAGACGAAAGCTTCAACCTAGAAGAACAAAATTTGGTGAGCCAAGTGGGATTTGTGTACTGATCATTAGCAACAAGCATCATCAAGATTGGGTGAAAAAATATTTGCTGGTATATCGGAAACTCGTAATTTCTTAGAAGCTTGGATACCCCTCTCAATGAAATTGCTTTTCCACCGTCGGTGCCTAGGGCTATTTGAAGAGGAAACAAACCATAGAGACAAAACTGAGAACTCCTTTATTTTGTCAAGTTTCAAAGAGCTACTACAAACCGTGTTGTTTTTAGAGTTCCAAATTCATCTATCCATATAGAAGAGAACAGAGGAAAACCTAAATAAAAAAACTGCTACTGTAGACGAACGCTTCAACCTAGAAGAACAAAATTGGGTGAGAAAAGTTGGATTTGTGTACTGATCATTACCATCAAGTATCATCAAGATAGGGTGAAAAAATATTTGCTGGTATTTCGGAAACTCGTAATTTCTTAAAAGCTTGGCAACCCATCTCTATGAAAGTGTTTTCCACAGTCTCTCCCTAGGGCTACTTGAAGAGGAAACAAACCATAGAGACAAAACTGAGAACTCCATTATTTTGTCAAGTATCAAAGAGCTACTAAAAACCATGTTATATTTAGAGTTCCAAATTCATCTATCTATATAGGAGAGAACAGAGGGAAACCTAAATATAAAAACTGCTACTGTAGACGAAAGCTTCAAACTAGAAGAACAAAATTTGGTGAGCGAAGTGGAATTTGTGTACTGATCATTAGCAACAAGTATCATCAAGACTGGGTGAAAAAATATTTGCTGGAATTTCGGAAACTCGTAATTTCTTAGAAGCTTGGAAACCCCTCTCAATGAAAGTGGTTTTCCACAGTCTGTGCCTAGGGCTACTTGAAGAGGAAACAAACCATAGAGAGAAAACTGAGAACTCCTTTATTTTGTCAAGTTTCAACGAGCTACTACAAACCATGTTGGATTTAGAGTTCCAAATTCATCTATCTATATAGGAGATAACAGAGGGAAACCTAAATATATAAACTGCTACTGTAGACGAACGCTTCAACCTAGAGCAAAATTTGGTGAGCCAAGTGGGATTTGTGTACTGTTCATTAGCAACAAGTATCATCAAGTTTGGGTGAAAAAATATTTGCTGGTGTTTCGGAAACTCGTTATTTCTTAGAAGCTTCGCAACCCCTCTCAATGAAAGTGCTTTTCCACAGTGTGTGCCTAGGGCTACTTGAAGAGGAAACAAACCATAGAGACAAAACTGAGAACTCCTTTATTTTGTCAAGTTTCAAATACCTACTAAAATCCATGTTGGATTTAGAGTTCCAAATTCATCTATCTAAATAGGAGAGAACACAGGGAAACCTAAATATAAAAACTGCTACTGTAGACGATCGCTTCAACCTAGAAGAACAAAATTTGGTGAGCCAAGTAGGATTTGTGTACTGATCATTACCACAAATAATCATCAAAATTTGTTGATGAAATATTTGCTGGTATTTCGGAAACTCGTAATTTCTTAGAAGCTTGGCAACCCCTCTCAATGAAAGTGCTTTTCCACAGTCTGTGTCTAGGGCTACTTGAAGAGGAAACAAACCATAGAGACAAACCTGAGAACTCCTTTATTTTGTCAAGTTTCAAAGAGCTACTACAATCCATGTTGGATTTAGAGTTCCAAATTCATCTATCTATACAGGAGAGAACAGAGAGAAACCTAAATATAAAAACTGCTACTGTAGACGAACAATTCAACCTAGAAGAACAAAATTTGTTGAACCAAGTGGGATTTGTGTACTGATCATTACCAACAAGTATCATCAAGATTGGGTGAAAAAATATTTGCTGGTATTTCGGAAACTTGTAATTTCTTAGAAGCTTCTCAACCCATCTCAATGAAAGTACTTTTCCACAGTCTGTGCCTAGGGCTACTTGAAGAGGAAACAAACCATAGAGACAAAACTGAGAACTCCTTTATTTTGTCAAGTTTCAAAGAGCTACTACACACCATGTTGGATTTAGAGTTCCAAATTCATCTATCTATATAGGAGAGAACACAGGGAAACCTAAATATAAAAACTGCTACTGTAGACGAACGCTTCAACCTAGAAGAACAAAATTTGGTGAGCCAAGTGGGATTTGTGTACTGATCATTACCACCAAGTATCATCAAGATTGGGTGAAAAAATATTTGCTGGTATTTCGAATACTCGTTATTTCTTAGAAGCTTGGCAACCCCTCTCAATGAAAGTGCTTTTCACAGTCTGTGCCTAGGGCTACTGGAAGAGGAAACAAACCATAGAGAGAAAACTGAGAACTCCTTTATTTTGTCAAGTTTCAACGAGCTACTACAAACCATGTTGGATTTAGAGTTCCAAATTCATCTATCTATATAGGAGAGAACAGAGGGAAACCTAAATATATAAACTGCTACTGTAGACGAACGCTTCAACCTAGAGCAAAATTTGGTGAGCCAAGTGGGATTTGTGTACTGATCATTAGCAACAAGTATCATCAAGATTGGGTGAAAAAATATTTGCTGGTGTTTCGGAAACTCGTTATTTCTTAGAAGCTTGGCAACCCCTCTCAATGAAAGTGCTTTTCCACAGTGTGTGCCCAGGGCTTCTTGAAGAGGAAATAAACCATAGAGACAAAACTGAGAACTCCTTTATTTTGTCAAGTTTCAAATAGCTACTAAAATCCATGTTGGATTTAGAGTTCCAAATTCATCTATCTAAATAGGAGAGAACACAGGGAAACCTAAATATAAAAACTGCTACTGTAGACGATCGCTTCAACCTAGAAGAACAAAATTTGGTGAGCCAAGTATGATTTGTGTACTGATCATTACCACGAATAATCATCAAAATTGGGTGAAGAAATATTTGCTGGTATTTCGGAAACTCGTAATTTCTTAGAAGCTTGGTAACCCCTCTCAATGAAAGTGCTTTTCCACAGTCTGTGCCTAGGGCTACTTGAAGAGGAAACAAACCATAGAGAAAAAACTGAGAACTCCTTTATTTTTCAAGTTTCAAATAGCTACTAAAATCCATGTTGGATTTAGAGTTCCAAATTCATCTATCTAAATAGGAGAGAACACAGGGAAACCTAAATATAAAAACTGCTACTGTAGACGATACCTTCAACCTAGAAGAATAAAATTTGGTGAGCCAAGTAGGATTTGTGTACTGATCATTACCACCAATAATCATCAAAATTGGGTGAAGAAATATTTGCTGGTATTTCGGAAACTCGTAATTTCTTAGAAGCTTGGCAACCCCTATCAATGAAAGTGCTTTTCCACAGTCTGTGCCTAGGACTACTTGAAGAGGAAACAAACCATAGAGACAAACCTGAGAACTCGTTTATTTTGTCAAGTTTCAAAGAGCTACTACAATCCATGTTGGATTTAGAGTTCCAAATTCATCTATCTATACAGGAGAGAACAGAGAGAAACATAAATATAAAAACTGCTACTGTAGACGAACGCTTCAACCTAGAAGAACAAAATTTGTTGAACCAAGTGGGATTTGTGTACTGATCATTACCAACAAGTATCATCAAGATTGGGTGAAAAAATATTTGCTGGTATTTCGGAAACTTGTAATTTCTTAGAAGCTTGGCAACCACTCTCAATGAAAGTGCTTTTCCACAGTCTGTGCCTAGGGCTACTTGAAGAGGAAACAAACCATAGAGAAAAAACTGAGAACTCCTTTATTTTGTCAAGTTTCAAATACCTACTAAAAAACATGTTGGAATTAGAGTTCCAAATTCATATATCTATATAGGAGAGAACAGAGGGAAACATAAATATAAAAACTGCTACTGTAGACGAACGCTTCAACCAAGAAGAACAAAATTTGGTGAGCCAAGTGGGATTTGTGTACTGATCATTACCAACAAGTATCATCAAGATTGGGTGAAAAAATATTTGCTGGTATATCTGAAACTCGTTATTTCTTAGAAGCTTCTCAACCCATCTCAATGAAAGTACTTTTCCACAGTCTGTGCCTAGGGCTACTTGAAGAGGAAACAAACCGTAGAGACAAAACTGAGAACTCCTTTATTTTGTCAAGTTTCAAAGAGCTACTCCACACCATGTTGGATTTAGAGTTCCAAATTCTTCTATCTATATAGGAGAGAACACAGGGAATCCTAAATATAAAAACTGCTACTGTAGACGAACGCTTCAACCTAGAAGAACAAAATTTGGTGAGCCAAGTGGGATTTGTGTACTGATCATTACCACCAAGTATCATCAAGATTGGGTGAAAATATATTTGCTGGTGTTTCGGAAACTCGTTATTTCTTAGAAGCTTGGCAACCCATCTCAATGAAAGTGCTTTTCACAGTCTGGGCCTAGGGCTACTGGAAGAGGAAACAAACCATAGAGAGAAAACTGAGAACTCTTTTATTTTCTCAAGTTTCAACGAGCTACTACAAACCATGTTGGATTTAGAGTTCCAAATTCATCTATCTATATAGGAGAGAACAGAGGGAAACCTAAATATATAAAAAGTTACTGTAGACGAACGCTTCAACCTAGAGCAAAATTTGGTGAGCCAAGTGGGATTTGTGTACTGATCATTAGCAACAAGTATCATCAAGATTGGGTGAAAAAATATTTGCTGGTATTTTTTAAACTCGTTATTTCTTAGAAGCTTGGCAACCCCTCTCAATGAAAGTCCTTTCACAGTCTGTGCCTAGGGCTACTGGAAGAGGAAACAAACCATAAAGAAAAAAATGAGAACTCCTTTATTTTTTCAAGTTTCAAAGAGCTACTATAAACCATGTTGGATTTAGAGTTCCAAATTCATCTATCTATATATGAGAGAACAGTGTGAAACCTACCTATAAAAACTGCTACTGTAGACGAATGCATCAACCTAGAAGAACAAAATTTCGTGAGCCAAGTGTGATTTGTGTACTGATCATTACCACCAAGTGTCATCAAGATTGGGTGAAAAGATATTTGCTGGTATTTCGGAAACTCGTTATTTCTTAGAAGCTTGGCAACCCATCTCAATGAAAGTGCTTTCCACAGTCTGTGCCTAGGGCTACTTGAAGAGGAAACAAACCATAGAGACAAAACTGAGAATTCCTTTATTTTGTCAAGTTTCAAGAGCTACTACAAACCATGTTGGATTTAGAGTTCCAAATTCATCTATCTATATAGCAGAGAACAGAGGGAAACCTAAATATAAAAACTGCTACTGTAGACGAACGCTTCAACCTAGAAGAACAAAATTTGGTGAGCCAAGTGGGATTTGTGTACTGATCATTACCACCAAGTATCATCGAGATTGGGTGAAAAAATATTTGCTGGTATTTCGGAAACTCGTAATTTCTTAGAAGCTTGGCAACCCCTCTCAATGAAAGTGCTTTTCCACAGTCTGTGCCTAGGGCTACTTGAAGAGGAAACAAACCATAGAGACAAAACTGAGAACTCCTATATTTTATAAACTTTCAAGGAGCTACTACAAACCATGTTGGATTTAGAGATCCAAATTCATCTATCTATATATGAGAGAACAGAGGGAAACCTAAACATAAAAACTGCTACTGTAGACGAACGCATCAACCTAGAAGAACAAAATTTGGTGAGCCAAGTGGGATTTGTGTACTGATCATTACCACCAAGTATCATCAAGATTGGGTGAAAAAATATTTGCTGGTATTTTGGAATCTCGTTATTTCTTAGAAGCTTGGCAACCCATCTCAGTGAAAGTGCTTTCCACAGTCTGTGCCTAAAACTACTTGAAGAGGAAACAAACCATAGAGACAAAACTGAGAACTTTTTTATTTTATCAAGTTTCAAAGAGCTACTACAAACCATGTTGGATTTAGAGTTAAAATTCTTCATCTATATAGGAGAGAACAGAGTGAAACCTAAATATAAAAACTGCTACTGTAGACGAATGCTTCAAACTAGAAGAACAAAATTTGGTGAGGGAAGTGGGATTTGTGTAGTGATCATTACCACCAAGTATCATCAAGATTGGGTGAAAAAATATTTGCTGGTATTTCGGAAACTCGTAATTTCTAAGAAGCTTGGCAACCCCTCTCAATGAAAGTGCTTTTCAACAGTCTTTGCCTAGGGCTACTTGAAGAGGAAACAAACCATAGAGACAAACTGAGAACTCCTTTATTTTGTCAAGTTTCAAAGTGCTACTACAAACCATGTTTGATTTAGAGTTCCAGATTCATCTATCTATATATGAGAGAACAGAGTGAAACCTAAATATAAAAACTGCTACTGTAGACGAACGCTTCAACCTAGAAGAACAAAATTTGGTGAGCCAAGTGGGATTTGTGTACTGATCATTACCACCAAGTATCATCAAGATTGGGTGAAAAATATTTGCTGGTATTTCGGAAAATCGTAATTTCTAAGAAGCTTGGCAACCCCTCTCAATGAAAGTGCTTTTCCACAGTCTGTGCCTAGGGCTACTTGAAGAGGAAACAAACCATAGAGACAAAACTGAGAACTCCTTCATTTTGTCAAGTTTCAAAGAGCTACTACAAACCATGTTGGATTTAGAGTTCCAAATTCTTCTATCTATATATGAGAGAACAGAGGGAAACCTAACTATAAAAACTGCTACTGTAGACGAACGCATCAACCTAGAAGAACAAACTTTGGTGAGCCAAGTGGGATTTGTGTACTGACCATTACCTCCAAGCATAATCAAGATTGGGTGAAAAAATATTTGCTGGTATTTTGGAAACTCGTTATTTCTTAGAAGCTTGGCAACAAATCTCAGTGAAAGTGCTTTTCACAGTCGGTGCCTAGGACTACTAGAAGAGGAAACAAACCATAGAGACAAAACTGAAAACGTTTTTATTTTATCAAGTTTCAAAGAGCTATTACAAACCATGTTGGATTTAGAGTTCCAAATTCATCTATCTATATAGGAGAGAACAGAGGGAAACCTAAATATAAAAACTGCTACTGTAGACGAAAGCTTCAAACTAGAAGAACAAAATTTGGTGAGCCAAGTGGGATTTGTGTACTGATCATTACCACCAAGTATCATCAAGTTTGGGTGAAAAAATATTTGCTGGTATTTCAGAAACTCGTTATTTCTTAGAAGCTTCTCAACCCATCTCAATGAAAGAGCTTTTCCACAGTCTGTGCTTAGGCCTACTTGAAGAGGAAACAAACCATAGAGACAAAACTGAGAACTAATTTATTTTATCAAGTTTCAAAGAGCTACTACAAACCATGTTGGATTTAGAGTTCCAAATTCATCTATCTATATAGGAGAGAACAGAGGGAAACCTAAATATAAAAACTGCTACTGTAGACGAACGCTTCAAACTAGAAGAACAAAATTTGGTGAGCCAAGTGGGATTTGTGTACTGATCATTACCACCAAGTATCATCAAGTTTGGGTGAAAAAACATTTGCTGGTATTTCGGAAACTCGTTATTTCTTAGAAGCTTCTCAACCCATCTCAATGAAAGTACATTTCCACAGTCTGTGCCTAGGGCTACGGGATGAGGAAACAAACCATAGAGCAAAACTGAGAACTCCTTCATTTTTTCAAGTTTCAAAGAGCTACTACAAACCATGTTGGATTTAGTGTTCCAAAATCATCTATCTATATAGGAGAGAACAGAGGGAAACCTCAATATAAAAACTGATACTGTAGACGAACGCTTCAACCTAGAAGAACAAAATTTGGTGAGCCAAGTGGGATTTGTGTAGTGATCATTACCACCAAGTATCATCAAGATTGGGTGAAAAAATATTTGCTGGTATTTTGGGAACACGTTATATCTCAGAATCTTGGCAACCCATCTCAGTGAAAGTGCTTTCCACAGTCTGTGCCTAAGAGTACTTGAAGAGGAAACAAACCATAGAGACAAAACTGAGAACTTTTCTATTTTATCAAGTTTCAAAGAGTTACTACAAACCATGTTGGATTTAGAGTTCCAAATTCATCTATCTATATATGAGAGAACAGAGGGAAACCTAACTATAAAAACTGCTACTGTAGACGAACGGATCAACCTGAAAGCACAAAATTTGGTGAGCCAAGTGGGATTTGTGTACTGATCATTACCACCAAGTATCATCAAGTTTGGGTAAAAAATATTTGCTGGTATTTCGGAAACTCGTTATTTCTTAGAAGCTTGGCAACCCCTCTCAATGAAAGTGCTTTTCAACAGTCTGTGCCTAGGGCTATTTGAAGAGGAAACAAACCATAGAGACAAAACTGAGAACTCCTTTATTTTGTCAGTTTCAAAGAGCTACTACAAACCATGTTGGATTTAGAGTTCCAAATTCATCTATCTATATATGAGAGAAGAGTGAAACCTAAATATAAAAACTGCTACTGTAGACGAAAGCGTAAAACTAGAAGAACAAAATTTGGTGATCCAAGTGGGATTTGTGTACTGATCATTACCACCAAGTATCATCAAGTTTGGGTGAAAAAATATTTGCTGGCATTTCGGAAACTCGTTATTTCTTAGAAGCATCTCAACCCATCTCAATGAAAGTACATTTCCACAGTCTGTGCCTAGGGCTACTTGAAGAGGAAACAAACCATAGAGACAAAACTGAGAACTCCTTCATTTTGTCAAGTTTCAAAGAGCTACTACAAACCATGTTGGATTTAGAGTTCCAAAATCATCTATCTATATAGGAGAGAACAGAGGGAAACCTAAATATAAAAACTGCTACTGTAGACGAACGCTTCAACCTAGAAGAACAAAATTTGGTGAGCCAAGTGGGATTTGTGTACTGATCATTACCACCAAGTATCAACTAGATTGTGTGAACAAATATTTGCTGGTATTTCGGAAACTCGTTATTTCTTAGAAGCTTGGCAAGCCTCTCAATGAGAGTGCTTTTCCACAGTCTGTGCCTAGGGCTACTGGAAGAGGAAACAAACCATAGAGACAAAACTGAGAACTCCTTTATTTTGTCAAGTTTCAAAGAGCTACTATAAACCATGTTGGATTTAGAGTTCCAAATTCATCTATTTATATAGGAGAGAACGGAGGGAAACAAAATATAAAAACCGCTACTGTAGACGAACGCTTCAACCTAGAAGAACAAAATTTGGTGAGCCAAGTGGGATTTGTGTCCTGATCATTACCACCAAGTATCATCAAGATTGGGTGAACAAATATTTGCTGGTATTTCGGAAACTCGTTATTTCTTAGAAGCTTCTCAACCCATCTCAATGAAAGTGCTTTTCCACAGTCTGTGCCTAGGGCTACTTGAAGAGGAAACAAACCATAGAGACAAAACTGAGAACTCCTTTATTTTATCAAGTTTCAAGGAGCTACTACAAACCATGTTGGATTTAGAGTTCCAAATTCATCTATCTATATATGAGAGAACAGAGGGAAACCTAAGTATAAAAGCTGCTACTGTAGACGAACGCATCAACCTAGAAGAACAAAATTTGGGGAGCCAAGTGGGATTTGTGTACTGATCATTACCACCATGTATCATCAAGATTGGGTGAAAAAATCTTTGCTGGTATTTTGGAAACTGGTAATTTCTTAGAAACTTGGCAACCCATCTCAATGAAAGTGCTTTCCACAGTCTGTGCCTAGGACTACTTGAAGAGGAAACAAACCATAAAGACAAAAGTGAGAACTCCTTTATTTTATAAACTTTCAAGGAGCTACTACAATCCATGTTGGATTTAGAGTTCCAAATTCATCTATCTATATATGAGAGAACAGAGGGAAACCTAAACATAACAACTGCTACTGTAGACGAACGCATCAACCTAGAAGAACAAAATTTGGTGAGCCAAGTGGGAATTGTGTACTGATCATTACCACCAAGTATCATCAAGATTGGGTGAAAAAATATTTGCTGGTATTTTGGAATCTCGTTATTTCTTAGAAGTTTGGAAACCCATCTCAGTGAAAGTGCTTTCCACAGTCTGTGCCTAGGACTACTTGAAGAGGAAACAAACCATAGAGACAAAACTGAGAACTTTTTTATTTTATCAAGTTTCAAAGAGGTACTACAAACCATGTTGGATTTAGAGTTAAAATTGTTCATCTATGTAGGAGAGAACAGAGGGAAACCTAAATATAAAAACTTCTACTGTAGACGAACACTTCAAACTAGAAGAACAAAAGTTGGTGAGCCAAGTGGGATTTGTGTACTGATCATTACCACCAAGTATCATCAAGTTTGGGTGAAAAAATATTTGCTGGTATTTCGGAAAGTCGTTATTTCTTAGAAGCCTCTCATCCCATCTCAACGAAAGTACATTTCCACAGTCTGTGCCTAGGGCTACTTGAAGAGGAAACAAACCATAGAGACAAAACTGAGAACTCCTTCATTTTGTCAAGTTTCAAAGAGCTACTACAAACCATGTTGGATTTAGAGTTCCAAAATCAAATATCTATATACGAGAGAACAGAGGGAAACCTAAATATAAAAACTGCTACTGTAGACGAACGCTTCAACCTAGAAGAACAAAATTTAGTGAGCCAAGTGGGATTTGTGTACTGATCATTACCACCAAGTATCATCAAGATTGGGTGAAAAATATTTGCTGGTATTTCGGAAACTCGTAATTTCTAAGAAGCTTGGCAACCCCTCTAAATGAAAGTACTTTTCCACAGTCTGTGCCTAGGGCTACTTGAAGAGGAAACAAACCATAGAGACAAAACTGAGAACTCCTTTATTTTGTCAAGTTTCAAAGAGCTACTACAAACCATGTTGGATTTAGAGTTCCAAATTCATCTATCTGTATATGAGAGAACAGAGTAAAACCTAAATAATAAAACTGCTACTGTAGACGAACGCTTCAACCTAGAAGAACAAAATTTTTTGAGCCAAGTGGGATTTGTGTACTGATCATTACCACCAAGTATCATCAAGATTGGGTGAAAAATATTTGCTGGTATTTCGGAAAATCGTAATTTCTAAGAAGCTTGGCAACCCCCCTCAATGAAAGTGCTTTTCCACAGTCTGTGCATAGGGCTACTTGAAGAGGAAACAAACCATAGAGACAAAACTGAGAACTCCTTTATTTTGTCAAGTTTCAAGAGCTACTACAAACCATGTTGGATTTAGAGTTCCAAATTCATCTATCTATATAGCAGAGAACAGAGGGAAACCTAAATATAAAAACTGCTACTGTAGACGAACGCTTCAACCTAGAAGAACAAAATTTGGTGAGCCAAGTGGGATTTGTGTACTGATCATTACCACCAAGTATCATCGAGATTGGGTGAAAAAATATTTGCTGGTATTTCGGAAACTCGTAATTTCTTAGAAGCTTGGCAACCCCTCTCAATGAAAGTGCTTTTCCACAGTCTGTGCCTAGGGCTACTTGAAGAGGAAACAAACCATAGAGACAAAACTGAGAACTCCTATATTTTATAAACTTTCAAGGAGCTACTACAAACCATGTTGGATTTAGAGATCCAAATTCATCTATCTATATATGAGAGAACAGAGGGAAACCTAAACATAAAAACTGCTACTGTAGACGAACGCATCAACCTAGAAGAACAAAATTTGGTGAGCCAAGTGGGATTTGTGTACTGATCATTACCACCAAGTATCATCAAGATTGGGTGAAAAAATATTTGCTGGTATTTTGGAATCTCGTTATTTCTTAGAAGCTTGGCAACCCATCTCAGTGAAAGTGCTTTCCACAGTCTGTGCCTAAAACTACTTGAAGAGGAAACAAACCATAGAGACAAAACTGAGAACTTTTTTATTTTATCAAGTTTCAAAGAGCTACTACAAACCATGTTGGATTTAGAGTTAAAATTCTTCATCTATATAGGAGAGAACAGAGTGAAACCTAAATATAAAAACTGCTACTGTAGACGAATGCTTCAAACTAGAAGAACAAAATTTGGTGAGGGAAGTGGGATTTGTGTAGTGATCATTACCACCAAGTATCATCAAGATTGGGTGAAAAAATATTTGCTGGTATTTCGGAAACTCGTAATTTCTAAGAAGCTTGGCAACCCCTCTCAATGAAAGTGCTTTTCAACAGTCTTTGCCTAGGGCTACTTGAAGAGGAAACAAACCATAGAGACAAACTGAGAACTCCTTTATTTTGTCAAGTTTCAAAGTGCTACTACAAACCATGTTTGATTTAGAGTTCCAGATTCATCTATCTATATATGAGAGAACAGAGTGAAACCTAAATATAAAAACTGCTACTGTAGACGAACGCTTCAACCTAGAAGAACAAAATTTGGTGAGCCAAGTGGGATTTGTGTACTGATCATTACCACCAAGTATCATCAAGATTGGGTGAAAAATATTTGCTGGTATTTCGGAAAATCGTAATTTCTAAGAAGCTTGGCAACCCCTCTCAATGAAAGTGCTTTTCCACAGTCTGTGCCTAGGGCTACTTGAAGAGGAAACAAACCATAGAGACAAAACTGAGAACTCCTTCATTTTGTCAAGTTTCAAAGAGCTACTACAAACCATGTTGGATTTAGAGTTCCAAATTCTTCTATCTATATATGAGAGAACAGAGGGAAACCTAACTATAAAAACTGCTACTGTAGACGAACGCATCAACCTAGAAGAACAAACTTTGGTGAGCCAAGTGGGATTTGTGTACTGACCATTACCTCCAAGCATAATCAAGATTGGGTGAAAAAATATTTGCTGGTATTTTGGAAACTCGTTATTTCTTAGAAGCTTGGCAACAAATCTCAGTGAAAGTGCTTTTCACAGTCGGTGCCTAGGACTACTAGAAGAGGAAACAAACCATAGAGACAAAACTGAAAACGTTTTTATTTTATCAAGTTTCAAAGAGCTATTACAAACCATGTTGGATTTAGAGTTCCAAATTCATCTATCTATATAGGAGAGAACAGAGGGAAACCTAAATATAAAAACTGCTACTGTAGACGAAAGCTTCAAACTAGAAGAACAAAATTTGGTGAGCCAAGTGGGATTTGTGTACTGATCATTACCACCAAGTATCATCAAGTTTGGGTGAAAAAATATTTGCTGGTATTTCAGAAACTCGTTATTTCTTAGAAGCTTCTCAACCCATCTCAATGAAAGAGCTTTTCCACAGTCTGTGCTTAGGCCTACTTGAAGAGGAAACAAACCATAGAGACAAAACTGAGAACTAATTTATTTTATCAAGTTTCAAAGAGCTACTACAAACCATGTTGGATTTAGAGTTCCAAATTCATCTATCTATATAGGAGAGAACAGAGGGAAACCTAAATATAAAAACTGCTACTGTAGACGAACGCTTCAAACTAGAAGAACAAAATTTGGTGAGCCAAGTGGGATTTGTGTACTGATCATTACCACCAAGTATCATCAAGTTTGGGTGAAAAAACATTTGCTGGTATTTCGGAAACTCGTTATTTCTTAGAAGCTTCTCAACCCATCTCAATGAAAGTACATTTCCACAGTCTGTGCCTAGGGCTACGGGAAGAGGAAACAAACCATAGAGCAAAACTGAGAACTCCTTCATTTTTTCAAGTTTCAAAGAGCTACTACAAACCATGTTGGATTTAGTGTTCCAAAATCATCTATCTATATAGGAGAGAACAGAGGGAAACCTCAATATAAAAACTGATACTGTAGACGAACGCTTCAACCTAGAAGAACAAAATTTGGTGAGCCAAGTGGGATTTGTGTAGTGATCATTACCACCAAGTATCATCAAGATTGGGTGAAAAAATATTTGCTGGTATTTTGGGAACACGTTATATCTCAGAATCTTGGCAACCCATCTCAGTGAAAGTGCTTTCCACAGTCTGTGCCTAAGAGTACTTGAAGAGGAAACAAACCATAGAGACAAAACTGAGAACTTTTCTATTTTATCAAGTTTCAAAGAGTTACTACAAACCATGTTGGATTTAGAGTTCCAAATTCATCTATCTATATATGAGAGAACAGAGGGAAACCTAACTATAAAAACTGCTACTGTAGACGAACGGATCAACCTGAAAGCACAAAATTTGGTGAGCCAAGTGGGATTTGTGTACTGATCATTACCACCAAGTATCATCAAGTTTGGGTAAAAAATATTTGCTGGTATTTCGGAAACTCGTTATTTCTTAGAAGCTTGGCAACCCCTCTCAATGAAAGTGCTTTTCAACAGTCTGTGCCTAGGGCTATTTGAAGAGGAAACAAACCATAGAGACAAAACTGAGAACTCCTTTATTTTGTCAGTTTCAAAGAGCTACTACAAACCATGTTGGATTTAGAGTTCCAAATTCATCTATCTATATATGAGAGAAGAGTGAAACCTAAATATAAAAACTGCTACTGTAGACGAAAGCGTAAAACTAGAAGAACAAAATTTGGTGATCCAAGTGGGATTTGTGTACTGATCATTACCACCAAGTATCATCAAGTTTGGGTGAAAAAATATTTGCTGGCATTTCGGAAACTCGTTATTTCTTAGAAGCATCTCAACCCATCTCAATGAAAGTACATTTCCACAGTCTGTGCCTAGGGCTACTTGAAGAGGAAACAAACCATAGAGACAAAACTGAGAACTCCTTCATTTTGTCAAGTTTCAAAGAGCTACTACAAACCATGTTGGATTTAGAGTTCCAAAATCATCTATCTATATAGGAGAGAACAGAGGGAAACCTAAATATAAAAACTGCTACTGTAGACGAACGCTTCAACCTAGAAGAACAAAATTTGGTGAGCCAAGTGGGATTTGTGTACTGATCATTACCACCAAGTATCAACTAGATTGTGTGAACAAATATTTGCTGGTATTTCGGAAACTCGTTATTTCTTAGAAGCTTGGCAAGCCTCTCAATGAGAGTGCTTTTCCACAGTCTGTGCCTAGGGCTACTGGAAGAGGAAACAAACCATAGAGACAAAACTGAGAACTCCTTTATTTTGTCAAGTTTCAAAGAGCTACTATAAACCATGTTGGATTTAGAGTTCCAAATTCATCTATTTATATAGGAGAGAACGGAGGGAAACAAAATATAAAAACCGCTACTGTAGACGAACGCTTCAACCTAGAAGAACAAAATTTGGTGAGCCAAGTGGGATTTGTGTCCTGATCATTACCACCAAGTATCATCAAGATTGGGTGAACAAATATTTGCTGGTATTTCGGAAACTCGTTATTTCTTAGAAGCTTCTCAACCCATCTCAATGAAAGTGCTTTTCCACAGTCTGTGCCTAGGGCTACTTGAAGAGGAAACAAACCATAGAGACAAAACTGAGAACTCCTTTATTTTATCAAGTTTCAAGGAGCTACTACAAACCATGTTGGATTTAGAGTTCCAAATTCATCTATCTATATATGAGAGAACAGAGGGAAACCTAAGTATAAAAGCTGCTACTGTAGACGAACGCATCAACCTAGAAGAACAAAATTTGGGGAGCCAAGTGGGATTTGTGTACTGATCATTACCACCATGTATCATCAAGATTGGGTGAAAAAATCTTTGCTGGTATTTTGGAAACTGGTAATTTCTTAGAAACTTGGCAACCCATCTCAATGAAAGTGCTTTCCACAGTCTGTGCCTAGGACTACTTGAAGAGGAAACAAACCATAAAGACAAAAGTGAGAACTCCTTTATTTTATAAACTTTCAAGGAGCTACTACAATCCATGTTGGATTTAGAGTTCCAAATTCATCTATCTATATATGAGAGAACAGAGGGAAACCTAAACATAACAACTGCTACTGTAGACGAACGCATCAACCTAGAAGAACAAAATTTGGTGAGCCAAGTGGGAATTGTGTACTGATCATTACCACCAAGTATCATCAAGATTGGGTGAAAAAATATTTGCTGGTATTTTGGAATCTCGTTATTTCTTAGAAGTTTGGAAACCCATCTCAGTGAAAGTGCTTTCCACAGTCTGTGCCTAGGACTACTTGAAGAGGAAACAAACCATAGAGACAAAACTGAGAACTTTTTTATTTTATCAAGTTTCAAAGAGGTACTACAAACCATGTTGGATTTAGAGTTAAAATTGTTCATCTATGTAGGAGAGAACAGAGGGAAACCTAAATATAAAAACTTCTACTGTAGACGAACACTTCAAACTAGAAGAACAAAAGTTGGTGAGCCAAGTGGGATTTGTGTACTGATCATTACCACCAAGTATCATCAAGTTTGGGTGAAAAAATATTTGCTGGTATTTCGGAAGTCGTTATTTCTTAGAAGCCTCTCATCCCATCTCAACGAAAGTACATTTCCACAGTCTGTGCCTAGGGCTACTTGAAGAGGAAACAAACCATAGAGACAAAACTGAGAACTCCTTCATTTTGTCAAGTTTCAAAGAGCTACTACAAACCATGTTGGATTTAGAGTTCCAAAATCAAATATCTATATACGAGAGAACAGAGGGAAACCTAAATATAAAAACTGCTACTGTAGACGAACGCTTCAACCTAGAAGAACAAAATTTAGTGAGCCAAGTGGGATTTGTGTACTGATCATTACCACCAAGTATCATCAAGATTGGGTGAAAAATATTTGCTGGTATTTCGGAAACTCGTAATTTCTAAGAAGCTTGGCAACCCCTCTAAATGAAAGTACTTTTCCACAGTCTGTGCCTAGGGCTACTTGAAGAGGAAACAAACCATAGAGACAAAACTGAGAACTCCTTTATTTTGTCAAGTTTCAAAGAGCTACTACAAACCATGTTGGATTTAGAGTTCCAAATTCATCTATCTGTATATGAGAGAACAGAGTAAAACCTAAATAATAAAACTGCTACTGTAGACGAACGCTTCAACCTAGAAGAACAAAATTTTTTGAGCCAAGTGGGATTTGTGTACTGATCATTACCACCAAGTATCATCAAGATTGGGTGAAAAATATTTGCTGGTATTTCGGAAAATCGTAATTTCTAAGAAGCTTGGCAACCCCCCTCAATGAAAGTGCTTTTCCACAGTCTGTGCCTAGGGCTACTTGAAGAGGAAACAAACCATAGAGACAAAACTGAGAACTCCTTTATTTTGTCAAGTTTCAAAGAGCTACTACAAACCATGTTGGATTTAGAGTTCCAAATTCTTCTATCTATATATGAGAGAACAGAGGGAAACCTAACTATAAAAACTGCTACTGTAGACGAACGCATCAACCTAGAAGAACAAAATTTGGTGAGCCAAGTGGGATTTGAGTACTGATCATTACCTCCAAGCATAATCAAGATTGGGTGAAAAAATATTTGCTGGTATTTTGGAAACTCGTTATTTCTTAGAAGCTTGGCAACAAATCTCAGTGAAAGTGCTTTTCACAGTCTGTGCCTAGGACTACTAGAAGAGGAAACAAACCATAGAGACAAAACTGAAAACGTTTTTATTTTATCAAGTTTCAAAGAGCTATTACAAACCATGTTGGATTTAGAGTTCCAAATTCATCTATCTATATAGGAAAGAACAGAGGGAAACCTAAATATAAAAACTGCTACTGTAGACGAAAGCTTCAAACTAGAAGAACAAAATTTGTTGAACCAAGTTTGATTTGTGTACTGATCATTACCACCAAGTATCATCAAGTTTGGGTGAAAAAATATTTGCTGGTATTTGAGAAACTCGTTATTTCTTAGAAGCTTCTCAACCCATCTCAATGAAAGAGCTTTTCCACAGTCTGTGCCTAGGGCTACTTGAAGAGAAAACAAACCATAGAGACAAAACTGAGAACTCATTTATTTTATCAAGTTTCAAAGAGCTACTACAAACCATGTTGGATTTAGAGTTCCAAATTCATCTATCTATATAGGAGAGAACAGAGGGAAACCTAAATATAAAAACTGCTACTGTAGACGAACGCTTCAAACTAGAAGAACAAAATTTGGTGAGCCAAATGGGATTTGTGTACTGATCATTACCACCAAGTATCATCAAGTTTGGGTGAAAAAATATTTGCTGGTATTTCGGAAACTCGTTATTTCTTAGAAGCTTCTCAACCCATCTCAATGAAAGTACATTTCCACAGTCTGTGCCTAGGGCTACTGGAAGAGGAAACAAACCATAGAGCAAAACTGAGAACTCCTTCATTTTTTCAAGTTTCAAAGAGCTACTACAAACCATGTTGGATTTGGAGTTCCAAAATCATCTATCTATATAGGAGAGAACAGAGGGAAACCTCAATATAAAAACTGATACTGTAGACGAACGCTTCAACCTAGAAGAACAAAATTTGGTGAGCCAAGTGGGATTTGTGTAGTGATCATTACCACCAAGTATCATCAAGATTGGGTGAAAAAATATTTGCTGGTATTTCGGAAACTCGTAATGTCTTAGAAGCTTGGCAACCCCTCTCAATGAAAGTGCTTTTCAACAGTCTGTGCCTAGGGCTACTTGAAGAGGAAACAAACCATAGAGACAAACTGAGAACTCCTTTATTTTGTCAAGTTTCAAAGAGCTACTACAAACCATGTTTGATTTAGAGTTCCAAATTCATCTATCTATATATGAGAGAACAGAGTGAAACCTAAATATAAAAACTGCTACTGTAGACGAACGCTTCAACCTAGAAGAACAAAATTTGGTGAGCCAAGTGGGATTTGTGTACTGATCATTACCACCATGTATCATCAATATTGGGTGAAAAAATATTTGCTGGTATTCGAAATTCGTAATTTCTTAGAAGCATGGCAACCCCTCTCAATGAAAGTGCTTTTCCACAGTCTGTGCCTAGGGCTACTTGAAGAGGACACAACCAAAGAGACAAAACTGAGAACTCCTTTATTTTATCAAGTTTCAAAGAGCTACTACAAACCATATTGGATTTAGAGTTCAAATTCATCTATCTATATATGAGAGAACAGAGGGAAACCTAACTATAAAAACTGCTACTGTAGACGAACGCATCAACCTAGAAGAACAAAATTTGGTGAGCCAAGTGGGATTTGTGTACTGATCATTACCACCAAGTATCATCAAGATTGGGTGAAAAAATATTTGCTGGTATTTTGGGAACTCGTTATTTCTCAGAAGCTTGGCAACCCATCTCAGTGAAAGTGCTTTCCACAGTCTGTGCCTAGGAGTACTTGAAGAGGAAACAAACCATAGAGACAAAACTGAGAACTTTCTATTTTATCAAGTTTCAAAGAGTTACTACAAACCATGTTGGATTTAGAGTTCCAAATTCATCTATCTATATATGAGAGAACAGAGGGAAACCTAACTATAAAAACTGCTACTGTAGACGAACGGATCAACATGAAAGCACAAATTTGGTGAGCCAAGTGGATTTGTGTTCTGATCATTACCACCAAGTATCATCAAGTTTGGGTAAAAAATATTTGCTGGTATTTCCGAAACTCGTTATTTCTTAGAAGCTTGGCAACCCCTCTCAATTGAAAGTGCTTTTCCACAGTCTGTGCCTAGGGCTACTGGTAGAGGAAACAAACCATAGAGACAAAACTGAGAACTCCTTTATTTTTTCAAGTTTCAAGGAGCTACTATAAACATGTTGGATTTAGAGTTCCAAATTCATCTATCTATATATGAGAGAACAGAGGGAAACCTAACTATAAAAACTGCTACTGTAGACGAAAGCGTAAACTAGAAGAACAAAATTTTTTGATCCAAGTGGGATTTGTGTACTGATCATTACCACCAAGTATCCATCAAGTTTGGGTGAAAAATATTTGCTGGCATTTCGGAAACTCGTTATTTCTTAGAAGCTTCTCAACCCATCTCAATGAAAGTACATTTCCACAGTCTGTGCCTAGGGCTACTTGAAGAGGAAACAAACCATAGAGACAAAACTGAGAACTCCTTCATTTTGTCAAGTTTCAAAGAGCTACTACAAACCATGTTGGATTTAGAGTTCCAAAATCATCTATCTATATAGGAGAGAACAGAGGGAAACCTAGATATAAAAACTGCTACTGTAGACGAACGCTTCAACCTAGAAGAACAAAATTTGGTGAGCCAAGTGGGATTTGTGTACTGATCATTACCACCAAGTATCAACTAGATTGTGTGAACAAATATTTGCTGGTATTTCGGAAACTCTTTATTTCTTAGAAGCTTGGCAACCCCTCTCAATGAGAGTGCCTTTCCACAGTCTGTGCCTAGGGCTACTGGAAGAGGAAACAAACCATAGAGACAAAACTGAGAACTCCTTTATTTTGTCAAGTTTCAAAGAGCTACTATAAACCATGTTGGATTTAGAGTTCCAAATTCATCTATTTATATAGGAGAGAACGGAGGGAAACAAAATATAAAAACCGCTACTGTAGACGAACGCTTCAACCTAGAAGAACAAAATTTGGTGAGCCAAGTGGCATTTGTGTCCTGATCATTACCACCAAGTATCATCAAGATTGGGTGAACAAATATTTGCTGGTATTTCGGAAACTCGTTATTTCTTAGAAGCTTCTCAAACCATCTCAATGAAAGTACATTTCCACAGTCTGTGCCTAGGGCTACTTAAAGAGGAAACAAACCATAGAGACAAAACTGAGAACTCCTTCATTTTGTCAAGTTTCAAAAAGCTACTACAAACCATGTTGCATTTAGAGTTCCAAAATCATCTATCTATATAGGAGAGAACAGAGGGAAACCTAAATATAAAAACTGCTACTGTAGACGAACGCTTCAACCTAGAAGAACAAAATTTGGTGAGCCAAGTGGGATTTGTGTACTGATCATTACCACCAAGTATCATTAATATTGGGTGAAAAAATATTTGCTGGTATTTCGGAAACTCGTAATTTCTTAGAAGATTGGCAACCCCTCTCAATGAAAGTGCTTTTCCACAGTCAGTGCCTAGGGCTACTGGAAGAGGAAACAAACCATAGAGACAAAACTGAGAACTCCTTTATTTTTTCAAGTTTCAAAGAGCTACTATAAACCATGTTGGATTTAGAGTTCCAAATTCATCTAATTATATAGGAGAGAACAGAGGGAAACCTAAATATAAAAACTGCTACTGTAGACGAACGCTTCAACCTAGAAGTACAAAATTTGGTGAGCCAAGTGGAATTTGTGTACTGATCATTACCACCAAGTATCATCAAGATTGGGTGAAAAAATATTTGCTGGTATTTCGGAAAATCGTAATTTCTTAGAAGCTTGGCAACCCCTCTCAATGAAAGTGCTTTTCCACAGTCTGTGCCTAGGGCTACTTGAAGAGGAAACAAACCATAGAGACAAAACTGAGAACTCCTTTATTTTTTCAAGTTTCAAGGAGCTACTACAAACCATGTTGGATTTAGTGTTCCAAATTCATCTATCTATATATGAGAGAACAGAGGGAAACCTAACTATAAAAACTGCTACTGTAGACGAACGGATCAACATAGAAGCACAAAATTTGGTGAGCCAAGTGCGATTTGTGTACTGATCATTACCACCAAGTATCATCAAGATTGGGTGAAAAAATATTTGCTGGTATTTCGGAAACTCGTAATTTCTTAGAAGCTTGGCAACCCATCTCAGTGAAAGTGCTTTCCACAGTCTGTGCCTTGGACTACTTGAAGAGGAAACAAACCATAGAGACAAAACTGAGAACTTTTTTAGTTTATCAAGTTTCAAAGAGCTACTACAAACCATGTTGGATTTAGAGTTCCAAATTCATCTATCTATATAGGAGAGAACAGAGGAAAACTAAATATAAAAACTGCTACAGTAGATGAAAGCGTAAAACTAGAAGAAGAAAATTTGGTGATCCAAGTGGGATTTGTGTACTGATCATTACCACCAAGTATCATCAAGTTTGGGTGAAAAAATATTTGCTGGTATTTCAGAAACTCGTTATTTCTTAGAAGCTTCTCAACCCATCTCAATGAAAGTACATTTCCACAGTCTGTGCCTAGGGCTACTTGAAGAGGAAACAAACCATAGAGACAAAACTGAGAACTCCTTCATTTTGTCAAGTTTCAAAGAGCTACTACAAACCATGTTGGATTTAGAGTTCCAAAATCAACTATCT